>NC_056735.1:234814651-234834651 GCF_019279795.1 Protopterus annectens | reverse complement strand
ATGATGCTCAACCCATTACCCACAGTGGGTTATGACACCCTGTGTACTACTGGCTACTATGGTGACCCCGGTATGTGCTACAGATGTCATGGTGCCACTATGGATGTCTACTGTCTGCTGCCTTAACATTCGGCCACCAAATTCCCTTCCATGCTTATATCCATACCATAGCTACAGGTAACAACACATTCTAATACAACTGCCAATTGGTAGGTTGACTGACTTACCTTGAGGGTGTGCCAGACCTAAGGATGGTGCTGGAGGGCTGCCTATGTCGGATGCACATAGTGCACTTCCTATACATGGCTGAGCACAGGTATTGTCATGTTTGGCATCCCTTTTACTGTCTGTGCGAGTCAGAGAGGGTGACATTCCCCGTGTACCTACTGTGTCAGTGCATATGCTATGTGCTGCCTCTTTGCCAAGGCCAGGTCATACTGGGCACGCCTCCTTCCTCCTACTGGGTCCGGCAAAGGTTGTTCCTCCTCCGAGTCACTCTTTGCCTGTACAGGTCTTGGCATTGGTGGGGGGCTGTGTGGCCCTGCCCCATACTGTTCCTGCTGCAGCTGTTTCTGCAGGATCATATTGTGTAGCATAGCACATACCATAACAATTTGGGTGCATGTAGCTGGTGAATAATGCAAGGCTCCACCGGATGTGTCCAGACACCGGAACCGTGACCTGAGCATCCCAAACACATGCTCTATTATATGTCTGGCCTGTGCATGCGCCTCATTATGGCGTAGTTGTTTAGGGGGGTGTGCATTTCTGATGGGTGTCATCAGCCACGGCTCCAGTGGATACCCAGCATCCCCCACTAGGTGACTATAGGGGATGTCCATATTGGCAAAGCTGTGGTACAGCTGTGTCAGATGCCATATATTGGAATCGTCATAGCTTCCAGGGCAGCCAGCACACATATTTAGTATAATGCCGTGGGTATCGCATATGACCTGGCAGTTGCTGCTGCTACCGCCACTATGGGAGCAAGCATGTGAGGTAGCTTGTTCACGTAGACCTGCACCAGGTGACGTAGCTGGCCTACGTCCACTTGCCCTGTGCCTCACTCCTACCAGAAGTTCCAGCACAGACAGCTCATGCTCGCAGATTGTCATGCCACGGTCAAGGATTCCAACCATGTCACCCAATCATCTGTCCAAAATGTCAGCAATCTGCTGTTGAGCATTTGCCATTGCCTGGATGTTTTTGTTTAAAGAACGGATAGCAGCCTTCTGAAGCCTCTGCCCTTCTCTGTTCTGCCATTCAGCATGTGCCTGTGCTGCCATTACAGTCTGAAACATGCGTCCAGTGACACCAGCTGCTGCGCTCTGTCCTGCAGGGGCATGTCGGCCAGCAGTCCTTCTATGAGCAGCACTGGCCACATGCCTGTGTGACCCATCTCCAGTCATTTGCCTGACACCATGGTGTGAATACACACCTTCCATAGCCACCACACTTTCCTGTTCCAAGCTACCACATGCCAACTGTCCTTCCTCTATGGCCACTGGTGATGGGGTATGTGTTGGCATGAGACCTGTGTGCAGGGATGAGGGGGATATAGGTTGAATGGCAACCAAGGGCACAGATTCAGCCCCTGACAACCCTGCCTGTGCTTCAAGCATATGTTCATCATCATTGCTAGAGTCTGTGGGGTCACTAACATCAGATGGACCACAGGAGGCTAACACACCTACATCACCTGTGAGGGCAGACAAAGACTCTACATTACAATACAGACACACACCATGCATGTGATTTGACAGAAGGCATGCAACATGCATGTGATACAGCAAACGGCATGCAGCTCAGACAATAATAGTGGTAGTTATCATACATCCCTGGGTTGCACACAACAGTATGCATGTGTCATAGCAGAAGCCATGCATTTCACACAATCATGGTAGTAAGCATGCATCCCTGTGTTACACCATGTGGACCAGCACAGGTTAACAGTACACATGGCTGATGTGTGCCATATGACCTTGATATTAACATGTAGTATGACATGTAATCTGCTGACGTGTGCATTGACATGCATACATGTTTAAAACAATGGTGTCCTGTCACATATACATTGGGGTAATGCTGTCACAGTGCAGTGTTGTCTGTCCACCCTACAGATAAAATGCACATTTAGCAGATGTGCATGACCATTGCAGGATAATATGAGGCATCTATATTGCTATACAGTGTGAAGTACAGACACAGTGCCATTGCATGGAATCATGAGGCATCTCTATTTCTATACAGTGTGAATTACAGACATAGTGCATAGCCCTGACTATGTGCATACACAATAAATATATACTGTGGACTGTGACCCACATCGCTAAGGTGTATACACACTAAACCATGATGTGGAATGTGTGACACAGGTCACTGAAGGCCATATGGATGACACCCCTGCACATCTGCAAACATATTTTAGCTGCCTGGCAACCATGTCCACACATGGCAGAATTGTCAATACACCATGTCCCATATGACATTTGTGTACCACACACACAAGGTGCACGGCTGACAGTGATATCCAACAGCAGCAAGGGAAATGTACTGTATCTATGGCCTGATGTGGTTGTCTGTGCATGTATGTGGATGCTGTACAGGTGACTACTGTCATGCTGTGACACAGTCATGATGTTCAACACATCTTATGTGGTTGAATGATGTTATGCCTCCACAAGCTGTGCACAGGCCTGTAGGATGTCCAGTGTTCCACATCTGCAATATAACCATTCAACAAATGCTATAGTTGGACCATGTGTAGTCAATGTACAACAGGGTGTACACACAAGCACATCACATCTACTGTGTGTTGCTACATGTCTCTGGCCATCCTTCATGGCCATGTGTGAACATGTGTTGGCAAAATGGTTGTGATGGCCATCTATCTCACATGTCTGTGTTGTCCCATATGACATACACCCATAGATGTCATATACTCCACAGTCCACAGGGTTATGCAGACAAAGGGTTGTATGTTTGGTATGTGGGGTATGTTTTATGGGATAGTGAGACAATGTTGCAGCCGGCCCACTACATGTCATGGACATGTCAGATGGCACATCACAATGTGTGCACTCATAGCAGGGGCATAATCCACAATGGTGAATCCTGTGGGCTGCCCATACTCCAGCTCACTGTGTGTACTGTTTGTGTACCCCACATGTGTAGTTCTAATGTGTAGTACATGTTCCTACATTGAACAACACCTCCACCATTGTATGCACAGCTGTCCACACATCTAGCAATGACAGTTTCTGAGGTTTCATGTCGGTGTTTCACATAGTTTGTAAGTATTGCACATGGGTAGCCATAGAAAGGATTGCAGATGCGACCTGTATATTGTGACCGGACCATGCATCATGTGTACATGTGTTAAATGGCCACATGGTGAATAGATCTGTGCATTAACATGCCTGATACTTATAACTGTCTCACCTGCAATAGCCTGCTGTCTTAGCGGAACGCCAGAGGTACCTATATAGGGGTGACACAGCAGTATGATCATTATCCATGCCTGTATGACAGCTACAGGGTGCAATGTGCATATTAACACATTCGCCAGTACAATAGGATATACTATGGAGTATGCACATGTGTGCATACACAGAGTAGCATACTATAGTATGCGGCATGTGTGTATACATGCCTTGCATATGATGTTACATTACATATTGTACAGTGACACATGCAACTATATGGGATATAATAGTTATATGTGCAGTAGTGACTTACCAGGCAAGTCCTGGCTCAGTGGATGAAAGACACCCACCTCCACGATATCAGCTAAGGTTTGTGGATGCTGTTCTGCTGGTGTCCCCAGGTTGGCCAGTAGCTCCTCAGTACGTGTGAGTGGGGGCTGGGTTGGTGGCTCACCACCTATTGCACCTTGTTCCCTGGCGATTACATTTGCATGCTGTTTCGCCCATCTGATTAGGTCTGTGCAGTGTCTGTGCACCTGCTGGTATGTGCGGTTATGGCCACCCACATCATTAACCCTCCTGCGAAGTTCCTGCCACAGGTCATCCCACTGCTGTGCATCCTGTGGCACATGGCTAAACAGAACATCATAGTTGTCTTGGAGGTAAGGTATAAGGGCCTCATCCTCCAAGCGTGTATAGGCTGGTAGCCTTGCTTGCGGCATACCTGGAAGACATAATGATGGAGACAGGTCACAGTATCTCAGAGATGCACAGAGATACAGCTGTCCATACATGTGTATCACATTTATTACATATAAATAGTTGTCTTTGCAAATCTTCATGACACTGACACCACTGACATGTTTGTGTTACACACATGTGACACCCAATGGGGATTGGACATTATCACCATATATGTGTGTCACCTGATTACATTGCTCATACTCCATGTGGATACTGTCTTGATGTGGGCATGTCTGTTTGCCTGTACTGGTGTTCTTACCTATCAGCACATGCCTGGATGTATCCACATTAATGCTGTCGACCTTGATGCTGTGTATATGTCACATATAAACACATACACTGCCTTAACAGACATGACCTGTGACATTGCAGACATGCACACAGAAGGCTTTACATGCATGTGTTTTGCCATATACATCTACACGGCACTGTACAGCAGTTCAACATCTTGCCACGTATCGCCTGTGTTGCACATGTGATACACATGGGACACTGGCTAGCCTGATGGTATTTGCAGGGATGGTTATCAACTACAGCATGTATGGCCAAGGTCATCTAGTAGTCTGTATGCCCTGGGCCATGTATGAGCCTAGGATGTAAGGTTACCTAGCTGTAGCCAACAGCCATGTTTCCAGCGCCAGGTGAAGCAGTGCCACATAACTGATCCACATGGTTAATGATACATCTACAATGCGGTCATCACACCATGTCTGACAGAGGTGAAATGTGCAGCTTTGCTGGACAGGGTTGCATAGTATGGTAGGAGTATGTAACATGTATGGCACAAGGATCTGTCCAGCATGTGGCGATCCTTGTACTAGGAAGGTGGATGTCCATGACGTATGTATTTGAGATCAGGATATGTACGTGTAGCATGTCCAACATCACAGTGTTGGACATGGCTTTATGCAGGGTAGGCATCATGCTACATAGTGGAGATGAGGATTGTGAAGGCTAGTGTCGACCATCCAAACATGGCCAATACCCCTTAAAGGTGATATGTGATCCGATATAGGTCACTTGAGTGATGAGTATGGCTGAACAATGATCTCTATATTCATGGATGCCACCCTGTCATGACTAGGATTGCCACTTATGACTACCTAATAGGCTTGGCGATGTCACTAGCTCAGGGAGGTAAACTGCACAGCAGCATCCCTTACACACAGTGTCCATTATGTTGACCGCTGCCTAGGTGGTAGTTCATAGGTACAGGGTTATTAACCTAGCGGTGACAATGCAATATGCAGCTGTCAGATTGTGCACATATGTCATACACCTCACCCACAAAGCCCTTTCTGTATGTTGTCCACAACACTGAGTCAGCTATTGCTCCTAGGTCATAGCCATTCACATACTTACATAGGCAGATGTCTCCCATTTGTCTGTGTGGTATGGGCTACTATGGGGGGGTACAACTAATTAACCCTGTTTTACTGTAGCTGGCACTAGTGTGATATGCACATATTAATCTGACACCTTCAGTAGTGTTGGTTCTGTCAACAGTCCACTGGAAGAACACTCCTGTGACATACAAATGTACATCTAGTATACTGAGTGTAGGTGGAACACAGTATGGGTGATGATATCCTATGACCTGTCACAGGTATGATATGAAGTGTGAAATCATCCGTACTGTCATCTATATCTGTACTGCTAACAACATATACATTGATTAAGGTTCATGGCCTTTCAGACCAGACTCAGCAAGGTAGTAGTGCAGTGCTTCCCATTATGAGTGGTGTCTCCACTTTGTGGGATGTGATAACTGTTGGTGTGCACCATTCAGTGTTTTCACAGATTGACATGAAGCTATGTTTTACATGATGTGTATGTGTAGAGCAAACTGTTTTGCCATATGTGTATGATACAACCAGGGATGTGGACAGGTCCCATGCAGCCTGAGTGCACCTTGTACCATCATAGTTGTGGTTGCAGGGGCTCTGTAGTGTGGATATATGATTGTGTACCTGTTGGGGGGGCAGTGTGTTTATGTTATCCAACACCCTATCTGTATTGCTTATTCATGCTCAGCAGTTGTTCAGAACATGTAAGCACTACATGAGCTACTAATTACTATAGCACTCAATCCTCCTCATTACCTACAGGTAAACACTGTTTGTACTTACATTTCCCGCTTGCTTAGAGTAAAACAGCTCTTGTACACACTTTCCTCACTTATCTAGTGGGAAATAGTTATATATTCAGGCATGTCCAAGTGTCATTTCCCAGTGTTCTCGCCTGTCTATATGATAAATATGGGCATCATGAGGAAATAGAGAAATTGTCTCATGTACACAGTCAATACTCCCCTCCTAACATCCAACACTACAACCTGTGGGAGATGCACATATCTAGCCATGCTGGAGATAAAGCTCTCCAACCCAGACTGAACCTAACAATCATGTGGGGAGGTTAAACATTTGCACCACACCACACTCATCACATTGTCTCATTAGATCTCCACCACTACAGGTCACACATAGTAAGACAACAACATTTCCGGAGCCTCTCAATACTACTCTGTATAGGCAACAGAGAACTCCAAAGCAGAAATGCAGGCAGCCCCCATCCCCCAACACAACACCAATTACCTATAGCCCACAGACTCAGTGTGCCCATCAACCACAGCCAATAGGGCGAAATAACGTACCCAACACACTAGTCATAGGTGACTCTATAGGCGGTCACACTGATGTCCCACTCACCAGGCTACACAAGGAGATAGTTACTGTCAGCTACATGTCGGGTAACAGGATCCACAACATAACCTATGCACTCAGGTCACTCCTCAACAGGTACAATATGACTGTGTCATTGTCCATGCTAGTGTGAATGCCCTGAGATGTACCTTCCTGGACTAAATGTAAAGAGACATGGAGTAGCTCTCCAATCTTGTAGCCCAGGCAGGTATCATCCTAGCCCTGAGTAGCATTCTGCCATTGTCCAGACTGATAATGCAGTACAAGGACAAAATTATTTACTTCAACAATTGGCTATGCTTCTGGTGTCATTACAAGGGTATCCAGTATCTGTCTGCTTTGAATGACATGGTTGACAGAACACGATGCTTTGGCACAGATGGCCTGCACCTGTCAGCCCTGGGTTTCCGGATAATGGCTAAGGCTCTTGCTGCTCCTATAGTGCCTGTTTTAGGCATGGTTCAAATAACATATTCACCACCATAACAGGAACAGGCAAGCAAAACCTGAGGGTAATGCTACTCAATGCTTGACGTCTTCATCTCAAACGCACTCACCCGAGGAACTCCTTGTAATGGACCACTTCGATATCTGTGCAGTGACTGGGACCTGCTTCTAGGCTCCTGAGAGCACCCCTGCACTACCAAGCTATTACTCGTACCACACCTTTCAGTCATGCAACCAGGACCGGAACACCCACGGTGGAGGTGTGTCCATATTTCCTAAGGATATCCACACCTCCAGGCTAGTTGCTTAGCACAATGCATCAGAGGTTATCCAAGTGCAACTAACTCTGGCCATAACTGCTGTACAAATTGTAGCTTGCTACAGATCCCCCACCATACCCCACGGTTAACTGTCCTCTCTTCTTGGTGTGCTGGAAAGTAGGGTTCAAACAGACACACTACTGATGTGCGACTGACACTACTCCACCATTAACTGGGATACCTAATCATGTACCGACACATTAGGCCAATGCTTTCTGGGATTCATAACCTCCAATCGCCTGGATCAACCTATCCACACCACCACCAGAGGCAACAATATCCTAGACCTGGTCATTACCAACATGTGTGACTGGTGTTCCACACCTGGGGTTATCTCCTCGTTGGTCAGATCCGAACGTACGCTAATCACCCTTGTTATCCACATCCTGCACCACACCCTTTACGGAAAACACAGTACAATATTTCTACTTCCAACTTCAGGCTTCTTATGACAGCAGTAGTAAACGTCATGACACCCGTGCAGATGGACAATACAGTTACAACCGCTGAATCATACACAACTGCACTTAATTAGCACTTACACGACTGCATGGCTCATGCTATCCCAAAAAGAACCATGTCGTTACCCACCAGAAAACGGAGGCCACTCTGGTGGTCCACTGCCATGGACATAATGTATAACAGAAGGAGGAGACTGTTGCAAAGTAGAGTACGATCCCATGAGTGGAGGAGCTTCCTGGTCAACCTCAGTAAGAATATGAGATCCCTTATCACATCCTCCAAAGCTAACTATGTAAACATAACTGCAACTAATTCCAAGGACTGCCACGAAGTGTTCTAAAGGTATATCACTACTCTCGATGGCGATACCCACATCTGCTCAGACATACAGCAGTAAAGCATGAACATTACAAAATCGACTGATATTGGCAACATCCTGGCAGATAGGTTCAGTTCTAACTTTACACCCCTCTCACACCCTTAAGGGCCCATATCTATACAGGAATGATGCAGAGTCCCTGCGATCACAACTATGCAGTTCAAAGCTGCACTCTCTAAAGCCAGGAACACAGCATCCATGTGACCATACAGCATTCCAGGCTGTAATTTCCACGAACTTCAGAATGAACTGGCTCCCCACTTAGGCACCATATTCAATAATAGCCTTGCATCAGGCATTGTGGCCCCTGAATGGTGCACAGCAACAGTTATCACACTCCACAAAGGTGGCGCCACAACGGACCAGGGGAACTATTGCCCTATACGCCTGACTAGACTGTTCTGCAAGGCTATGGAGCACATCATCATGGATCTCATTCACAGAGACATTGGTGGCTTTCAAACCTTTGATCCCACCCAGTTTGAATTTATTAGGGCCAGATCATGCCTTCTAAACCTGGTGGAGTCCTTTGAGACAGTTACCAAGGCAGTAGATGAGGGTAAGGAGGTCCACACAGCCTACCTTGACCTCTCAAAGGCTTTCAACACTGTTCCCCATTCTGGTATTATCAACATACACATCCACCTGCAAAGTGGCTCACGGACAGAACCCACACAGTGAGGGTAGCATATCCTAGGTCCTACTGTAAATCAGTTACAATTGGTGCCCCCCAGGGCTCAGTCATAGGGCCCCTCATGTTCGGTATATGCTTCTCTGAGGTACAGGCTAGCACAGGAGGACATACCCTGAAAAGGTTTGCAGACGACTGCAAACTAGGGGCCATGATTGATTCCCCAGCTGATGCAGACACCCTCCATAAGGATGTCACTGGGATGCATACCTGGTGTCAATAACATGGCTTCAAACTGCATGCCACAAGGTGCATAGACATCCCCTTTGGATTACACCAATCACCCACAGACTATCACTTAGGTGGTAGTCCCCTACATACATAAGATGTAATAAGGGATCTTAGAACCCAAGTAGATAGCATTCACTCCTTTGATAACTATATTGGCATGGTGGTGTGGATATCCTTCTACGTAGCCCCCCCTAATCTCTAATGGGTTTGCAGCCAGAACAAAGCAGCCATTGTGCCTCTCTACTCATGACTTATGAAACACATTAAAGGATACAACACCCCATTTGGGATGTACCTTACGAGACAACAGCAATGGCTTGAAATACCACATCATTACCAAACCAACAGGAATACTGACCTCCGAAGGATGACGTATGCAGCCCAACTACAGAAACCCCAACTGTACTCATTTGCATACCGCATACTCAGAGGAGATCTCTGCTGAACATACAAGGCCCATGTCAAAAGCAGTATTGATGGATATGCTCCACATAAGCAAAAGCCCCTGAGAGCCACATGCTCTGGGATATGTACCTAAATGCAATGATGACTAGGACGTGCTGGAGGGATACATTCCTGACCCGGACATTCACCATGCTTTGGAACATGACTCTTATGTACATCAGGCAGGGACCCTCACTAGCACTCTTCAAGAGATACCTCAATGGGTGGATGGGTGACAGACATGTACACCAGGGATCACTGCAGTGGCTCTGCTGTACAGAGGTGCAGGAAACTAATGGCTCTGCTGTTCACAGGCACAGGAAACTAACCTAGGGAGGTGCCGCAAGTCAAAACACTGTAGCTAGGCTTATGAATGGCCTTGGTCAGACAGCATAGTACCTAACTATGAACTTATGAAGATATTACATGTCCTTTGTGCATGGATAATTGACTAGCTCTTCCATTTCAATTAGCTATCATGCTGATACACTGTCTGGTGACTACAAGTCATATGTATCCTGTTATTGTGTATTGTACATGCCAACAGACATACCTGATGTTTGCATAACATAACAGTAATGCTATGTAAAATGTTAGACATATCTAACTACAATACTGTACATTACACATTTTTGCCGCAATATCCCACAATGCAAATCATAATTGCACAGCAGGACCACCTTAGACATGTTATTCTCAGTTATACGCCCATACATATGCCTACTGTTACAGTATATCAACATATACTATCCCCTGTTATGGCACGTACATGTTGGACCAACCCTGCCACTGACAGTGGCTGGAGTGGAATTGTTGTGTTCAAAGTCCTTATATAGCATCCCTTGTGGTGTATGAGGTGTTTACCTTGTGGCCTACAGCAGTACACACAATTTCTACTATGCTCAACAATACATCACTACATAATACCTTTACCCACTATATGCATTGCGTACACTTTAATTATTATAGAACAGGTACTACATACACTGACATACTGAGTGTTCTACATACCTTATTAGTAACCCGAGTTGTCATTGATGGTAATATAAATCCTAATCGTTTTGTGTTGCACTCCTCATTGTAATGTTTTTCTGGTATGTACAGATGGTTTGAATGTATGATAAGCCATCCTTTTATACTTAGATATCAGTAACATGTGGTATCCTGTCACCAATTGGTGTTCCGGAGTAGATGATTGCATGCACATCAGCTGTGCAGCTACTCCATTAGCCAATGACATGGCAACAGTAGTGTATGATTGAATACTCCACTTGGGTGTTGTCACTTTGCCATACCTTCAAGGAAGACGGCCTGGATGTGTTGTTTGTGATGAATTCCAACAGCTATATGGAGACACACAGAGACATATTAACATCATGTCCCCCATGGATTGTGTGTAACGGCTAGAGGATGTAGTTCTACATGTGAGTTTAGCTGTTATATTTCTGAATATTGCTACTTCTGCAGGGTTTGTACCTGATACATCTGCAAATGTTTAGGTCTGGAAAGGATGTTTGGGCAGCTCAAGGCTGTGTGGCTATGCATAGAATGATAGGTGTTTTGAACTGTGCTCACCTGACATCTTTGGTATACTGTACATGTGTATCATACTGTGCTGTTAATCAGTAATTGGTAACACTTCCTGATGTACGCACAGCCGTCTGATATGGGATTATTGCAACCAAACCCTGCAACATCGGCATCTGTTCCATTGTACAACAGCAATGATTTCACATAGGGCCATTATAATGTGTCTCTGACAAGGTATGTTAAGGCTTCTGCAGATGTCATAGAGTGAGTGGATGTTTGTGATGTTATTACAGTATGTATTGCAATTGTTTCAGATGTGGGGGAGATGTAGATGGGTGTACATAGCAGATGCAGGTGTGTAAGAACTGCATTTATACATATTCGATATGTGTGTGAGGGCTCCTTCCCTATTTGAAAACCTATCCTTTAGTGGACTAATACTATGGTAATTGCAGGCTGATTCATTAAGCCATTGTTAATTGGTTCCTGTATAGCATGCAGGTGATGTTGGTCCTTCAATCCCTATGTAATGAAATGTTGCTACATGAAAGCTGTCTCATGTATTTCTGTCACAGATATTTGCACTTATTGGAGTTGTGTTGGTGACTGAACCTCTTTGGCTTGGGTTGCTACCTTTTCAAATGGCCATAGAGGGACATTTACAGGACACACATCGGATTTTAGAGGCCGACACATACCCACGGTCAGTACAAAGTATAGAATTTTACATATATGCCTATATAAAAGCTTATTCTTGTAGCGGTTCACTTGCTTATCCTGTTTCTTGTTACATGTAGGCATTTTAGATACAGATGACTATTTTGTGCAACAATTACATGAAATATGGAACATGCCAAATGTATCAAGACTGTAGGACATTAGTATTTGTACTCATTTTGGTCAGGACACTACCGCACATAGAGGGACTGCGCCTCGCAAGGTGGGACAGGTGGTAACCCTATCTTTGGCTCATGTCCATAGCACATATTTTTAATAGTTTATAGACATATATACTCTCCATATCCTTTGTTCATAACGTTCGGTCATGGTGGAATATGTGATTGCTATGGTCCATGTTATACACATATTTGAAGACTTCAACCGCTGTATACAGCATACCCACGGATTCAGGAACGCACATACTTCCAATGACCACATTACCGTTCCCAGACTCCCAAACCATATAATACTGGAAACTCAAACTTGCGACAGTCAAACTCCCAGAACTAACACAAACACAGAACACACACACGCACACACAGATGCACCGCTATCCATCACATCCAAAACAAACCATCCTACACTACGTATGGCCAGGTGGCCATACCCCCATTACACTCCCCATGTGGGTGGCTGAGCACCCCATACCACACCTACTTTAATAATCTACAAACAGACACATGAAGCAAACCCACACACACACACATTACAGTCCCCTGGAAACACACACAACACTCAGAACACACACTTACACACACTACAGCAATCAGAAACACACTTACACACAGTACCTACCTGAACCCCAGCACCAGAAGTACTACCTAAATGTCCCTTAACATTGTGATAATAGTACTCACGGTTCTGGTGTTTCGGTACTGTGGTCTTTCAGTCTTTAAGCCTCGTGATTACACGCGTCGTTATGTAAACCATTCAGTATTTGGTAGTATCCTATTTATATGCACCTACATGGTTGTGTAGATATTGTTAACCTATCTATATATTTGCATATATATGTATATCCATATATATCCACATATATCTCTCTGTCACCCTTTCTCTCTATATATTTTATATATCTATATATATATATATATATAGAGAGAGAGAGAGATAGAGAGAGAAAGAGAATACACCTTTCATTGGGTACACGGCGGTGTATACTATTTCCTGAAGTCCGCCCTTTTGTGTTTTAACCTGTCACAATACACACCTGCCGTTGGTACATCTCAGGTAGCTTAGTGGTAGGTTATTGTGAAGAGTGTGTACAAGGATGCGTGTTCTACTCCTGGCATTGGTCGTTTTACCTCTCAGAGCAGGCACTATTAGTACAAGGGTAAATAACACACATTTCAGCAGTTCTGGGCAGCTTTGCCTGTGATCTGCGCGATATTCACAAAGGTTAGACCTGTGTTGCACATATCCATGTAGTCATGTTTAAACGCCGCTTATCGGCACAAAAACCCACGAACATGTGCTTAAACATGCTTTAATGACCTGCATCCAACATCCATTATTCGGGACATCAGAATTACGTAACAGCCCTTGCAGGTCGTGGAACCGGGACCATGAACGACACAGTCAGTGGCTTTACCACTGAGGCATCTGGGATATGTACAAGTGTTATGGTGTTTAGTATGTAGAGTGTACTATGGCTGTTCCTCCATACTGCAAACAAATGTGTAACTCAGTTAGTGTACATATGGATGATACCTGTTAATGGTATGTCCAAGTGAGGTTTAATGGAGATGCTCCAGCTATGGGAATCCATGTCCCCGTGAGCCACACACTGTAATGAGCTAAACCTTTTACCAGATAACCAACACCAACCAAAGAATTAATCCACGGAGTAACAAGGCACTTCCAACCAGCTTTATTACAGACAAAAAACACCAGTGCTCCACCACTGACCTAGGTTTCGTCCAAAACTGACTTCTTCAGAGTGTGTGGAGCCAAGAGCTTATACATACACTCACCAATTTAACAATTAAGACAATTAAAACAATTAAACAATAAAGAAAACAATAAAATACAATAAACACCTTTTCTTATTGCAAAGAGTAAGGCTGAAAGACTCACATACGTAACCTAAACAATTACAATGTTAAACTTCAATAAATTCAAAAAACTTTTATTAATGTTGAATAATGTTAAAATTTCTATATAGAAGGTAAAATAAAATGTATGTATGTGAGGCAACAAAAAATAAATAAAATAAAAATAAAAACATTATTTTAATTTAAAATATGTAAGTATAATGTGTGTCTGTAATTCTACTGCCAACACACGCGGGTGTTAACTTAAATTCTACCCTAGTATGTGTTGGAGCCTTAAATAAGGTTTTATAGAGATAAACTCGTTCAGACCGGGGTAATGGTGTGCATTAAGACGCAACTGCCATCTAAGCTCACCAGTGTCCAAATGATGGTCCGTAATTCTCCCCTGTGCATCTTTTACATACTGTTGTATGACACAGAATAGGAATTTGTGATCACTGTGGGCTATTGTGTGTCGAGTTTATCTCTATAAAACCTTATTTAAGGCTCCAACACATACTAGGGTAGAATTTAAGTTAACACCCACGTGTGTTGGCAGTAGAATTACAGACACACATTATACTTACATATTTTAAATTAAAATAATGTTTTTATTTTTATTTTATTTATTTTTTGTTGCCTCACATACATACATTTTATTTTATCTTCTATATAGAAATTTTAACATTATTCAACATTAATAAAAGTTTTTTGAATTTATTGAAGTTTAACATTGTAATTGTTTAGGTTACGTATGTGAGTCTTTCAGCCTACTTTGCAATAAGAAAAGGTGTTTATTGTATTTTATTGTTTTCTTTATTGTTTAATTGTTTTAATTGTCTTAATTGTTAAATTGGTGAGTGTATGTATAAGCTCTTGGCTCCACACACTCTGAAGAAGTCAGTTTTGGACGAAACCTAGGTCAGTGGTGGAGCACTGGTGTTTTTTGTCTGTAATAAAGCTGGTTGGAAGTGCCTCGTTACTCCGTGGATTAATGAGCTAAACCTTGCCACAACCATAACTGAAGAATGCTGGGGTGACAGATACCTGTCATGGGTACTCCCCATGCTTTGGAACTACATCCCTGATTACATTATATGGAGCCCCTCATTAACACACCAGGGAATCCTTGCAGAGTGGGTGGGGAACAGTGGGATCCAGCAATTGGCTCTAATCCACAGAAGGACAGTTAGTTAATCAGTGGGGTGGCGACAGCAGACACATTTTGGCTAGGCTTATGAATGGCCTCTGACAGTGAGGCATGTACCTACCAATGTACCTAGGAACCTATACATACAGTATCAACACATGCTGTTAGCTTAATTTACTGTTCAGATATTGACTTACCTTATGTCAATAGCAGTTGTGTGTGCAATAGTTGAGGGCTGCCTATGTAGGATGCACACAGTAGACCACCTATACATGACAATTTACAGGTGGTCGTGTGTGTGTGCCATCCATGTTTACTGTGAGTGCAGGTGGAGAAGTCTGTCAGTCTGTAGGGGCCTACACTGTCAGTGTATGTGCTATACGTTCCCTCTTTGCCAAGGCATGGGCATACTGGGCACACCTTCGTCTGCCTACTGGGGCTGGCACAGGGTGTTCATGGTCTGAATCCCTCTGTGCCTGTGGTGCCCTTGGCAATTGCAGTGGGCTGTGAGGGCCTTCACCATTATGTCCCTGCTGCAGCTGTTTCCGCAGGATAATATTATGTAGCATGGCACATACTATGAAGATGTGGGCACACGTGCCTGGAGAGTACTGCAAGGCTCCACCAGATATGTCCAAGCGATGGAACTGTGATTTCAGCATCCAAAACACACACTCTATGATGATTCTGGTTTGTGAATGTGCCTCATTATGGCATTCTTGCATGGGTATGTGTGCATTTCTGATGGGAGTCATCATCCACAGCTCCAGTGCATAGCCAGCATCCCCCACAAGGTGGCCATATGGGATGTCCCCCCTGACAAATACCCGATATAGCTGTGAGGCATGTCAGATGTGGGAGTCGTGGTAGCTTCCAGGGCTGCCAGCACACACATCCATGATAATGCCCTGGGCATTGCACATGACCTGGCAGTTGATGGAGTGGTATCCCTTGTGGTTTATGTAGCGCCTACCATGCTCACCAGGTGGTGAATTGATGTGTATGTGCATGCAGTCTATTGCACCCAGTACCTCTGGGTAGTCTGCCACATGGTGGAAGAAGCGCATATTGCTGGCCAACTCCTCCTGCATTCGGGGGTAGTATATATGCTCATTGGCATGTGGTAACATGGCATCCAGGAACTGGTGGAGTACCCTGGATGCTGATGCCTGTGAGATCCCCATGATATCTCCAGTTGGCCTTTGAAAGGTACCTGTAGCTTAGTATTCTCAAGCTTACATATACCTTCATGTCCACTGGGATGGGTTCCCCTCTGTTGTTCCTGGCTCTGAGGCGTGGCTGGCACAGCTCAACGATTTGCTGTATGATGTCCCTGTCCACCCTGTAACGCTCTACTATCTCCAGATCATGTAGCCCCTGGTAGGTTACCCTTGGTCTGAACACTCTTCTCCTCCACCGGTGCCTGAGGTGGTTGTCAGCATCATCCCCCACACCACCTTCAGTCTCCAGCACATGCTGATGAATCAAAGCTATGGCAGTTCCCAACATGTACATTTTAAAAGTTCCCCATCTGTTTACACCGATGGTGCAGTGTTTGGGAATACACAAGTGTGTGTGAGGTACCTTCACACTTTATACTATTGTGCTTTGGAAGCTGATGATGTCATAGTGTGTGTATGTACAATCTGAGCTGCAGGGTATCTTACTTATGGGTTTTACCACGGGTACTGCTATTGGTGGGCCTTTGGTGTTGAATTACACTTGGCTGCCATGGATCATCTCTTGCCCTTGCCTTCATTTTTCAAACTGATTCCCCTCCCATTGTCAGGCATGCATCCAGCAGCCTGCTTTCTTGGTTTTGTACTTTCCCAACCCAGGATTGTGTTGCGAAATGTGTTCTGTAGCCGACCTACTGCAGGTTTGCTTTGTTCTGCTGTGACAGTTCTCTTTTCTTTGCAATCTGGCACCTCCCCTTTCCTGTTCTGCAGGTTGCTGCTAGCAGCCTTGTTAGCTACCATCAATGGCCCACTGTGAGTTAATAGGTGTTAATTACTCAGTTGTACTCCAATTACCCTGCTGCAGCATTTCCTTATTGTCTTCCCGTAATCTTCCTGTTTCAGCTGTGGTGCACGCCACGTGCAGCCATTTACCAGGTTTCGAGCGCATTGTCATCCGCGTGCACATGCGCTTTTGGTCATCTTGTGTGCTCTCAGCTAAGCAAAGCTATGGCTACATCCACACCCCTATCCTGTGGCTTTGCTTAGCAATGGGCAACCTGGATTAGCAATGCTCCAATGTGCTTACAGCTACGGTGGCACACCCCTCTCCTGTTGTCATGTATACCTCCAGGCCATTCCTTGGTCTTATACTGCTACGCCATGTGGTACAGCCTTACGCCAGCAAGGAGTTTGGGATTCAGTATTACTTGTCTCATTTGCATGGCATTGACTACTAATTCCTAGTTACCACACCAAACACTGTCACAGACCCTTAGAAACCCTTGCGCCTTGGTTGTGGTGTAGCATGCATACCATTGACTACTATGGTGAAATCATGATTTGTGTTACATTGCAGTTTTATGACATCTATATATATATTTTCCTTGTGTTCCCGTTTGTGCACCCATGCACTGTGGTTGTACTTTGCGTTAGTGTGGCCGTGACATTAAATGTTATTTTTTATGTGTTGTGCGTGTTTTTTTATGCTATTGGCTGTATATTTAGCCATTGGCATATGTTAACTTTGTAATACGTAAGTTTGGTCCGCTTTTATGGCTCTGATGGTCTGTTTGAAAAAATATAAACCATTTTTTTTGGTTTACATTTCTGTATGCTTACGCTACGCCCGCACCACTTCATGAATCGCAATGTACCTTCATTTGCATGCTGCGCTACTGTGCATGGGGTGATTAGCATACATGCACCGAGAGCTGCGCAGCTCTGGCATACGCTGGTAGTTCATGTGGAATCGACTCGCACCTGAATCGCTCGACGGCCATATTTGGCATTAGAAAGCCTACGCTATGCCTGCACCTGGCGCAAGCTTCACGAATCCCGGGGAGAGTATAGAAAATACCCAAAACATAATCAAAGTTCTAACAGCCAAAGAAAAAATTATTTCAAATTCCTATAAATTAATAAATGAGTTAAAATACAAATCTGTGCTATGCTACTCAATATACTGGGAAAACTTAAATAACAATATCACAATATTTCAAAAACAAGAAGTCATAAACAATACCTTAAAATGTACACCTTTCAAAAACCTCATATACACACAACTGATGACTAACAAAGCATATTATACCCCAGGGAAGTGAATAGTGTGGGAAGAAATAGCCAGGGAATTGTTATGGCTAGGCTTGTATAGGCCCTAGGGCCGATAGTCTAGTACCAGCCTATGAACCTATGAACCAGCTGTTCTCAAAAACTTTAGCTATAAAAAAAGCTCACTGTGCCCCTTCTGCTCTAGGGAAGATGTGGATATTCTCTACAGCTTCTGGAGCTGTGAGGAAAATCTCTAAGCTCTGGTGCTCCTTAAGAATGCAACTAGAGAAAGTTGGTTACACAAAAAACATTCTCTCTTGGGAAACAATGATTCTGCATATGATTCCTAGTTCAATCAATGGAATGTGCAAGCATATCTTAGTTACAGTATGCACATTACTTAAATTCTATATTTCCAAAAACTGGGTTAATAATAAAAACATCTCATGCAACATATTTAAAGACATGGAAGTTAAATATATATCCTTCCACAAACTAGCCACTAAAAGTATTAAAAAATAATTTACTTTCAAACATACTAGAATTCTCTCCTAGAGACAATTTTGTTAAGTGTACAGAATACATAAAGTTAAATGTCAAACAGGTGGCTGTTATATAAATAAAAATCTCTATGTTACAGAACACAAATAGTTGTATCACTGACATATAAAATACACTTCTGAGATATCAGCATAAGGATGGTTTCCAACATTGTCATCATCATTTCTTTCGGCTGTTCCCATTAGGGGTCACCACAGCGGATCATCTGTTTCCATTTCTTCCTGTCCTCTGCATCTTGCTCTGTCACACCAACCACCTGCATGTCCTCTCTCACCACATCCATAAATGTTATCTTAGGCCTTCCTCTTTTCCTGTTACCTGGTAGCTTCATCCTTAGCATCTTTTTCACAATATACGCAGCATCCCTCCTCAGTACATGTCCAAATCAATGTAATCTTGCCTCTCTGGCTTTGTCTCCAAACCTTCCTACCTGGGCTGACCCTCTAATATACTTATTCCTAATCCTGTCCACCCTCGTCACACCCAGTGCAAATCTTAACATCTTTAACTCTGCCACATCCAGCTCTAACTCCTGCCTTTTTGTCAATGCCACTGTCTCCAACCCATATAACATAGCTGGTCTCACTACCCTCTTGCAGACCTTCCCTTTCACTCTTACTGGTACTTGTCTGTCACAAATCACCCCTGACTCTCTTCTCCACCCACTCCATACTGCCTGTACTCTCTTCTTCACCTCTCTTCCACACTCACCATTACTCTGAACTATCGATCCCAAGTATTTAAACTCATCCACCTTCGCCACCTCTACTCCCTGCATCCTCACCATTTCTCTATCCTCCTTCTCATTCACACACAGATATTCTGTCTTAGTCCTGCTGACCTTCATTCATCTCCTCTCTAGAGCATATCTCCATCTCTCCAGGGTCTCCTCCACCTGTTACCTACTCTCACTACAGATCACAGTGTCATCTGC
>NC_056735.1:234722151-234804651 GCF_019279795.1 Protopterus annectens | reverse complement strand
GCTCTTGCTGCCCCCATAGTGCCTTTTTTAAGCAAGGCTCAAAAGTCAAACTCACCTCCATAAACAGCACAAATAAAAAAATGAGGGTTATGCTACTCAACGCCAGGAGTTTAAATCTCAAAATGCATGCACTCAAAACACTCCTCAGTATGGAAAACGTTGACATCTGTGCAGTAACTGAAACCTGGTTCAAGGCTCCACAGAGCATCCCAGCACTACCGGGCTACAACTCATACCACATATTTTGGCCACAGAACATGAACCGAAACACAAAAGGAGGGGGTGTATCCATATTCATCAAGGATACCTACACATCCAGGTTAGTGGTGCAGCATGATACCTCCAAGATCAACCATGTACAACTGACAGGCAAATCTGCAATGCAAATTGTGGCCTGCTACAGATCACCCTCCATAACCCAGGACCACCACTCCACCTTTCTGGGGACACTGGAAAACATGAAGGTCCTACCAAACACCCTGATATTGGGCGATTTCAATTACCCTACCGTTAACTGTGAAAACTACTCAGGTATAAACTCCCAGGTCCAGCACTTCCTGGAATTTATCAACTCAAATGCCCTGGATCAGCTAGCAAACTCCCCTACCAGAGGTGAAAACATATTGGACCTGGTTATCACCAACATGAGCGGCAGGTGTTCCACATAGGAGGTCAACCCATCACTGGTTAGATCAGACCATATATTAATCACTCTGGATGTCCACACCACACCACCACCTCCAACCAAGGAAACCACAGTGAAAAACTTTTCTATAGCAAACTTCACCTTACTTAAGACAGAGGTGGTAAGTTTCACAGCCCCCACGCTAAAGGATAACAGTGTCCAAGATTCAGGAACCTTTACAAATGCACTCTATGCATGGATCATGCCATCCCTAGCAAAACCAAGACTCACTCCCCTAAGAGAAGGAAACCAGTCTGGTGGACCCCTGCCATAAACAGGCTATACAATAGAAGGAGGAAACTAGTTAAAAAAAAAGCAAATCCCAAGAAGGAAAGACATCCCTGATCAGTATCAGTAAGAAACTAAGGTCCCTCATAAAATCCTCCAAGGATAACTTTAAAAGAAAAATAGCCAAGGATTCGAAAGATAACCACAAAGCCTTCTTTAGCTATGTCAAGAATCTAAGTGGCAACTCACAGATATGCTCTGAGATAGTTCTAAATAGCACAAAATATACTAAACCCACTGATATTGCCAACATCCTGGCAGATAGATTCAGTACAAACTTCACCCCCCCCCTCTCACCCCCAAAAGGGCCCACAACAATACCGGAAAAGTGTAGTGTCCCAGAAATCACAGACAACAGCTATTCAAAAGCCAAAAGCCTCAATGGAGCCAGATGGTGTCCCAGGCTGCATCTTGCATGAACTACAGAACAAACTAACCCCACACCTAAACATACTGCTCAACCTCAGCCTCTCCACAGGCTACATGCCCATAGAATGGCACACATCAATGGTTATTCCACTCCACAAAGGAGGGGCCACAACTGACCCTGGTAACTATCGCTCCATAAGCCTGACTAGCCTGGTCTACAAGGCTATGGAGCGCATCATCATGGAACTCATTAACAAAGACATTGGGAACCTCCAAACACTTGACCTGACCCAGTTTGGCTTTGTTAAGGGCAGATCATGTCTACTAAACCTGGTTGACTTCTTCGAGACAGTCACCAAAGCCATAGATGAGGGGAAGGTAGTTCACGCAGCCTACCTTGACCTTGCCAAGGCTTTTGACACCATCCCTAACTCAGGAATTATAGAAAAACTCTCCAGCCTGAACATAAACCCCTATGTCATGAGATGGGTTGCCAACTGGCTTACAGACAGAACTCAAATGGTAAGAATAGTGGGCTCCAGGTCCGACTCTAAACCAGTCACAAGCGGTATCCCACAAGGCTCGGTACTGGGACACCTACTGTTCGGCATATACTTCTCAGAAATACAGGCAAACACAGGAAGACTATGGCTAGGGAGCCATAACTGACTCTCCGGCTGACACAAACATTCTCCAAAAGGGCCTTACTGAGATGGACACCTGGTGTCAAAGTTATGATCTCAAGCTAAATGCCAAAAAATGCATAGTCATCGCGTTTGGGAAAAACAAAACACCCATGAGTTACCACATAGGTGGCAGCCCCCTTAATACAGAAGAGGTAATAAGAGATCTGGGGACCCATGTAGACAGTAATTTCTCCTTTGACAATCATATTGCCAAAGTAGTTAGGAAATCCTTCTGTGTAGCCCATCTAATTACTAAAGGGTTTGCATCTAGAAATAAAGAGGTTATAGTGCCCCTCTACTCATCACTCATCAGACCCATCATAGAGTACAATGCCCCATTTGAGCTGTACCTCACAAGACACTTCTAACAGCTGGAAAGACCACAAAAGTACCTCACCAAGAGGATTACTGGCCTCAAACATATGTCCTATGCAGCCCGACTGGAAAAACTGTAGCTGTACTCAGTTGCATATCGCTTACTCAGAGGTGATCTCTGCCTGACTTACAAAGCCATGTCCAACTCAGAATTGATGGACATGCTCCATCTAAAGAAATCCAAGTCACTGTGAGCCACTCGCTCTAGTGAACTAAACCTCACAACAACAATAAATAGAACATGCTGGAGGGATAGATTCCTGTCACAGAGACACCCCATGCTTTGGAACAAAATTCCTAACTGCATTAGGCAGAGCTCCTTACTAACACTCTTCAAGAGAAACCTTGACGAGTGGATGGGTAACAGAAAATACACCCCTGGGATCACTTCATTGGTTCTTCTTGACAGAGGCTCAGTTAATTAATCAATGGGGTGGTGAAAGCTGACACACTCTGACTAGGCTTATAAATGCCCTCGGGCAGATAGCCTAGTACCTACCTATGAACCTCTGAACCTATGAAAGGCACTTATGTTATACAAGGGATTAAAAACTTGGTGAAACTTTTGCAACATATATAACTGACTTGAAAAACAAGGCTAAAACATGCAGATTTGGTGATTTAAGGGATGAGTTGATAAAAGACAGACTTGTGCATGGTAATAAAGATGATGCTGTAGAAAGATTTTGCTTCATGACAGTGATTTAACTTTGAATAAGGCCATTGAGATTTGTCAGAAATATGAGCTCACAGAAAAGCACATATATGCTTACAAATGAGAGATGCATGCTTCCAGTAATTTCTAGAGCTCATGTTGATAGTATGCAGCACATGGTTAAACGAAACAGGCCCAAGCACATGGCAGCAACTTTAGCCCCTGCAGCACCCTTTGGTCAACCCCAGAGCTTTCCAGCACATTTCAGAGCTTGCACAGTCTCAGTGAAGCTTACGAGTGTGTCAGCAAACTCAAAGCATGGGCTCTCACTCAGGTTTATTGCCAACTGTCATAATTGTGGTGGAAATCAGGAATCTAAAATGGAAAAATATTTAGCCTTTGGTCAGCAATGCCACAAATGCAATAAATGGAATCATTTCAAGAGGTTTTATAAATCAAAAGGCCTACATTATTTTATCAAAAGGGAACATTTCAAGAAATGAGTTGATGAATTAGAAAGCCGCAACCCTACTCTTTATGTTGATGGTGTGTCAGTGCTTCATGAAACAGTTAATGCAGTAGAATTAAGGGCAAGGAATGAGGTATTTTATACTGTTTGGATAAGTGGAAAACCCATAGGGCTCAAAGTTGACATAGGTTCCAAGTGCAATGTTATGTCAACAGAAACATTTGCTATAGTGTATCATGGTGAAAGGCTTAATTTGGCAAAGTGTGTGAAACTTGTTGCTTATAGTGATGAAGAAATTCAGACTGAAGGCACAGTAGTGCTTTTATGTTACTCTGCTTGGAGGTATTATGACTTGTTATTTTATATGATCAAGAGGCATACCTAGTCATTATTAGGTCATTAGGTCTCAGAGACAGTTTGAAAGTGGGACTGTTTTCATTTAATAAGGAAGTCCATCAATTTAGCTTGAAAGATCAATACTCTAATTTCACCCGGTACATTTTTATTACCTATGCTGATCTTTTTGAAGACAAACTAGGGAGGCTTCCATTTGTGTACTCCATGAAGTTAGACCCAGATGTCAGTCCAGTTATCAGGCCAGCTCAAAAAGTTCCAATAGCTATGCAGGACAGAGTTAAAGCTCAACTTGATAAAATGGTGCAACAAGGTGTTATTTGTCCAGTTGGTTCGTCTACTCCTACTCAGTGGGTATCTTCCATGGTGATAGCTTTATGTATTGATCCATGAGATTTGAACAAAGCACTAAAAACACCTCATCATCCAATGAGCACAGTTG
This sequence comes from Protopterus annectens, assembly GCF_019279795.1. Lineage (NCBI taxonomy): Eukaryota > Metazoa > Chordata > Ceratodontiformes > Protopteridae > Protopterus > Protopterus annectens. The sequence goes on along the minus strand of NC_056735.1, from coordinate 234,800,328 downwards.
AAGAAGTTGCAGCTCTGATGCCAAATGCCACTGTTTTTTTCTGTCACAGATGCAAAGAATTCATTGTGGCAAATTCAGCTTGACAAGAAATTCTCATCGCTAACTATTTTCAGTACTCCGTTTGGAAGGTCGAGATTTTTAAGAATGACATTTGGGATAAATTCTGCAAGTGAAGTCTTTCAACTTGCAATGGAGCAACTTTATTTTTGGGTATGCTTGTGCTGTTATAGTTGACAACATACTAGTAGGAGGTAATGGTGAAGCTGAGCATAGCAGAAGCCTCAGAAAAGTTCTGGAAGGAAAAGAGCAAATCAAGTGACTCTTACGCTGAATTCACTGAAATGCAAATTCAGGCTAAAAGAAGTTACTTATGTTGATCATTTATTTACCAGTCCAGGCCTATGACCAGACCCTTCTAAGCAAACAGCCATTCTTGAGATGCCAGGTCCAAATAATGCTCAAGCCCTGCAATGTTTTCTTGGCATGGTTAACTATCTAGGCAGTTCATTCTAGACTTGAGCCAACTTTCAGCACCGCTTAGAGAGCTGACACATAAGGCTGTATCATGGTCTTGGTTAGAGCAGCACCAAAGAGCATTTGATGTCTTAAAACAGAAAATTGCCAGTCCACCAACTCTCAGATACTATGATATTCAGAAGCCAGTCACTCTTTCATGTGATGCTTTGGCATTTGTTCTTGATGTAGTCATTGTACAAGAGATTCAACCTGTTGCCTATGCATCGATAACTCTTACCCAAACTGAACTGCCATATGCTCAGATAGAGAAAGAGCTTTTGGCAATTGTGTTTGGATGTTCTAAGTTCCATGACTGTGTTTATGGTAGACCTATCCAGATCAAAACAGACTACCAACCTCTAGTCACTATCTTTAGAAAACGTATGCATTCAGTTCCAGCCAGATTGCAACGCATGATGCTAAGATTGCAAAAGTATAATTTCACTCTTATCTACAACAAAGTGAAACGTCTTTATCTTGCTGATACATTATCAATATTTCCCAGAAACACCACTGAGCAGCATGAGAATGAGAACCTTGATTTTGAAGTCATGGAAGTGAGAAATATTTCTTCCACATGTTTTGATGAGCTGAGAGATTACACAGCCACAGATCCAGTTTTACAGACACTCAACACTTTATCCATCAAGGCTGGCTGTCAAAGCAATCTAGTTTACATCAAGAAGTGCAACCTTATTTTCCATACAGATATAATAAAATAAACATGCAGACCAGATACACAGGAAGCAAGTCCAATAAAAAGTTTTAATGCAGATAAGCACTTTCACGATATATATGCACAATCGCTTCATTAGTTCTGATGAAGCGATTGTGCATATATATATAGTGAAAGTGCTTATCTGCATTAAACTGTCTTTTTATTGGATTTGCCTCCTGTACATCTGGTCTGCAAGTTTATTTTATTATACTTGTGTTTTTTGGACTTGTGCACACCAGTTTATCTGTGAGTCAGTGGTTCTGTTTTGTTTTATTTTCCATACAGAGATGAGATCTTTGTATGACAATGGTATCGTTATGAAAGGTCTGAAAGTAGTTGTTCCAAAGTCTTTGCAACAACAGTACATTATTATCTTTCATCATGGTCACCCAGGAACGAACTCTACTAAAAGAGGCAAGAGGACTAGTATTTTGGCCTTCTATGTCACAAGATATAGAGAGAGTACTTTCATCTTGTTCTGTGTGTAATAGTACTAGGTCACATCAACAGAAGGAACCACTTCAGCTAAACCAGATTCCTGAACTACCTTGGTCGAAAGTAGCCACTGACATTTTTGAGTGGAATGATCAATATTACTTGGTGTTAGTAGACTCTTACTCTAATTGATTTGAGCTTGACCTACTTACTAACCTAGCATCCAGTCCTATCATTACTAAGATGAAGCATAATTTTGCAGTCCATGGTAGTCCACACAAAGTTATTTCTGACAATGACACAGAGTTTACAAGCCAACAGTTCAAAAGATTTTCCAAAGAATGGGATTTTACTCGTTACAAGTAGCCCTGATTATCCACAATCAAATGGTTTGGCAGAACATGCAGTTCAAAGGGCAAAGCAGTTACTACAGAAGTCAAAATGAGATAATAGTGATGTTTTCCTGAATCTCTTGAATCTCAGAAACATTCCTCATAATAAACATCTTGGTTCACCTGCTTAGAGACTTCCGTCGAGACAAATCAGAACTACATTACCAATTAGTAGTCAATTGCTGGTTCCATGTGTCAAGAACAGAGGTCAGTGAAAAACCAAACTGTTGAAGAAGCGTTTAACCCAGAAGTCCTAGTACGATAAGAGAGCAAACTGCTAAATCCATTATGAGAGGGAGAAGAGGTAAGGATGCAAATGTCCAAAGGTTATGATCAGATTGGAGTCATGAAGAATACTTGCCCAGAGCTGAGCACTTACATTGTGGAATCACAAGGAGCAGAGTTTAGATGGAATCGGAAATATTTTATGCCAGTGTGTCCAAGAATATACCACAGCACATAGCCTGTGAGAAAGACTCTTTATCTCAGAGTGAGTTGTCAAGTGTTCCAGTTCCAGAGAAAATTCCAGAGAATATTCCCATTCCTGTGACGAATCCAGAAGTTCCTTATACAAGTTGTTCACGGAAGACTGTTTTTGTCGCTAAATCCAGTCCAGATTGTTATGTTACCAGATCTGGGCATATCTCCAGCCCATGTTATAGATACACGGCAACTTAGACATGAAAATTGTGTTTGTTTCTAATGTCTGTATTAATGCATGTCTAACTCCAATGTTGTTTTATTAAGGGCAATCTTTTAAGAGGAAGGATGCAGATCAATGTGTGTACCTTTAAGAAGCTATCCAAGGACTTGCAAAAGTGTATAAACACTGAGCACATGCAAGCCTGAATGCCATTTTGCAGTAAGCTGTTGAGATGTAAGCATCTATGTATGAAAGGTCTGTCTCTTAATCAGTTTGTTTATATTTTATGATGCTGCTATCCATCCTGATGTGTTTCTATGTTTTAAAGCATCTAAATGAAATACCCTGCCTGCTTGTCATCTATGTCAGAAAGGGATGAGCGACACATTTAAAAAAATGATGCCAATAAATTAATTTTTTTTTTAGATTTATCTTTCTAGTGTAATTGTGAATTTCTAAGCATTCATTTGTATATGTTTTTAGAAAAATTGAAAAAAGATTAGGTATTTAATAGAATAATTTGAGTATATGAACTTCCAGAAGGAAGAAAGAATATTATTTATATAGGGAATATGATTAGCAGGAATGTTTCTACTTAAACAATAATCTTTCAATAGCCAGACAAAACTGTTAGGAAATATTTGTTTATGACATGTAGTAATATGTTTGTTATTTTTAGATAATGTTACCTGATGTATTAGTTTCCATTTGGATTAATCTGATGAATTAATCCATAATAGAATGATTTTTACAATAGTTGAAGTAGCATACAATTGACTATGAGGGAATCCTGTTCCATCATTGCCCCAACCTTATATACGCCAATCAAAAACAAATCTTGGTTTATTGGGATACCAAAGAAACTTAAGTTGAATGTTATGAATATTTTTCTTTTTTTCTGGGGGGAGACAATGTTAATGATTGCATAACAAATAATATTTTAGAAAGAATTACCATCTTAATTAACGTTAAGCATACTTCCATAGTAAATAAAAATTTACTAGACCTATAATTTTATCAATAACCTGTTGAAAATTTCCTTGCATCATTTCCCTTACTATTAGATGTAATGATGATGTCAATATATTTAACTTGAGAGTTATTCCAGTTGAAATCAGAATATTTTATATGATTTGGTTTAATTCTTACTAATTAATAATGTATTCATTTTCTTATGACTAAACTTAAAGTTTGAAATAGTTTCAAATTGCCTCATAGGACTAATTATATCTTCTTGTGATTTTTATGTATTTCCTTTTGTAAGCAGAATGTCATCCACAAAGAGATGAATTTTAATTCCAAACCATCTTCTATTTTTATACCGTAAATATTTTTGTTTCACCTAATAAAGTTAGCAAAAAGTTCTATTACTAGTGCAAAAAGTAGTGGAAATAGTGGGAAACCTTGTTTAGTACCTTTTTGCAGTTTAAAGGAGTTAGAAAGAAAGGAGCCTATTTTGACGTAAGCACAGGAACTAATGTAGAACTTTGAAATTACAGCTTTTAACTCAGTTAGAAGTTATATTCTTTAAGTGCTTTAAATAAGACCAATTGACTGAGTCAAAAGCTTTCTCTAAATCAAGATAGTAGAAAGTTCTTTTTTATTTTTGTTTGCATAGTCTATTAATGCATGCATCCTTATTATATTATCTTGTATCTGTCTATTCAAAATAAAACCTGCTTGATTGCTAGTAATTAATTTTGGTACTACTAGATTAATCAAATTTGCTAAAATAGACATGAACATTTTATAGTCAACATTTAGGACTGAAATTGGTCTAGAAGAAGAACACTTTGTGGGATCTTTACCTTGGAGAAAATCCGAATAAATTTTTATTTACCTGATTTTTTTTACTAGTATAAAGACTGCATTATCTGGCAAGAATTTATATAGTTCAGGTATAAGACCATCTAAACTAGGAGCCTTATTACTTTTTAATTTTTTTATTTGATATTTTATTTCTTTTTGAGTAAAAAGTCAAACAATTTTATTTAATTGTTTATTATTCTTTATATTTCCTTTAGAAAAGCTTTTAACATCTCATCATTAATTAAGTTATTTGAATTTTTATTTATATTTTCATAAAATAATCTAAAGCTCTCAAGAATACCTTTAATATCCATTTTCATTTATTTTTTTATTATTTATTTGTAATATAATTTCTTTAATGTGATTTAACCTATTGATTTTCTTAGATCAAATAGCAAGTTTATGTAAGCTAGATGGGTTAACAGAATACATTTGAAGTTTTAGTTTTTCCAGGTTTATTGACACTTTCTGATTTTGAATTTCAACGCATTTTGTATTCATTTTTTTTTAGTTCTGACTAATAGTGTCATTTGGTTTTAGGTATAACTTTATTTTATCTATTTTAGTCTGTATTGTATATAATTCTTTATCCTATCCTTTTGTTTTATTGATATACCAGCATGTAATTCTACCATTTAAGTAAGCCTTTAGTGAGTCCCAAAGGATAATATCATTTATTTCATCATTTGCATTTATTTCTATAAAGTTCTTGATCTCATTTACATACCACTCCTTAAGTCCCTTTATTTTGCAGGGAAAAGAGTTGGTGAAGGTGGATGGTTTTAAATACTTGGGATCAACAGTTCAGAGTAATGGCGAGTGTGGAAGAGAGGCGAAGAAGAGAGTACAGGCAGGGTGGAGTGGGTGGAGAAAAGTGTCAGGAGTGATTTGTGACAGACGAGTACCAGTAAGTGTAAAAGGGAAGGTCTATAAGAGGGTAGTGAGACCAGCTATGTTATATGGGTTGGAGACAGTGGCATTGACAAAAAGGCAGGAGTCAGAGCTGGATGTGGCAGAGTTAAAGATATTAAGATTTGCACTGGGTGTGATGAGGGTGGACAGGATTAGGAATAAGTATATTAGAGGGTCAGCCCAGGTTGGCCGGTTTGGAGACAAAGCCAGAGAGGCGAGATTGCATTGGTTTAGACATGTGTTGAGGAGGGATGCTTGGTATATTAGGAAAAAGATGCTAAGGATGAAGCTTCCAGATAAAAGAGGAAGGCCTAAGATAAGGTTTATGGATGTGGTGAGAGAGGACATGCAGGTGGTTGGTGTGACAGAGCAAGATGCAGAGGACAGGAAGAAATGGAAACAGATGATCCACTGTGGTGACCCCTAATGCGAATAGCTGAAAGAAAAAGAAGAAGATACTGGTAGACATTATGATGTATTAAGATATTATTTTTTTTCAAATAATGTTGAATACAATAGCATTGTGACCTGGTAATGACACTATGGAAACTTTTTTGATATTTGTAATCAAATTGTCTGTAACAAAAACATTGTCAATATTTGTCTGAGTTCCATATCTATAAGAATAATGCGTGTATTGAAGCAAAGTAGCCATTCTTAGCTCATGTATATCTTTTAAGTTCATAAGGTGTACACAATTTGATAACTGTTTAGCTGATGCTGTAATTCTAGCTTTCTTATTAGAAGTGGCATCCTTATCAGATAATATACAATTAAAATACCAGTCATTATGTCATTACCTTTCATATAATAGGGTACAGTGTCTAGATAAATTTTTGCATTTTTAGCTCCAACCTATGGAATCCAATAAGAGTTTACCAAAGTATATATTTTAATCCATTCAGTTACAACAATGCTTAACATACCATTTTTCTATCCATTACATTAGGCACAAGTGGGGAATTCTTCCACAGAATGAGAGTGTTTCTTTGGTACTTACGTATTATCGCAACCAGATTTTTGCGATCGTAAAGGTTGCTTCCCGATAGTGAAATGTGTCCGGTAACATTTTAAAAATAGGACACGATGTGTTTTCTTTGACAAGGAAGGGTCTTTTATGCAGGGTTATGAATACAAATTAGAAAAATAGTCAACTTGTCTATGCATGCACTTCCCTGGCGGCAGCATGTCATTGCATCTTCCCGGTTACTGAGATCACTTCATGATTACATGTAATAAGAGCACTTTTTCCCAAAACATCTCATTGCCGGACAATGCTCTCTTCTTCCTGTACTTTGTGGCTGTTAGCAACCGTTTTTTTTTTTTTTAATTTTGACCTGAAGATGTCTTTACAAATAGTACTCCCCCCCCCCCCAAAAAAAAAGTGACCAAAAACCACCATCATTACAGGCTCTGCCTTTGCCTTCTCTGAAGGCTGCTTCCTTCCACACTGTCAAAATAATAATCCATTCGTCAGAACAACAGCAGGCATTCTAATTCAAGCATGCGTGTGTGTAAGGCACTCTGAAAACATGAAGCGGGTTTCCTTAAACATTTGTCTTCCCCTTCACACAGACCCTGTAACGGAAAGCTAGTCCACAACAAATAAAACAGACCCTAAATACCACTATACAGTGGTTTGTGGCCTCGTTTGTACAGAAGTATTGTAAAGTCGCAACCGCGACAATCTGGTTGCGATAATACGTAAGTACCGTTTCTTCTTGTAGATCTAAAACTACAGCATTTTAGAATTAACAAGGCACCAGGAACTAACTGCGGCATGATGCCAGGGCACTTCTATGGGCTTGTAAAGGCTCCAGGGCCGTTGGCCTAGTACACACCTATGAACCTATGAACATCCTTATTAAGTAAATGCATTTCTTATAAAAATACTATTTGAGCTTTATACAACTTCAAGTATTTGAGAAGGTTTCCCCTCTTTACTGTATTATTTAAACCATTAATGTTAATAGGTAAACATTTAAAATCAGACATTTATAAGATAGCATACTACTAAAAATATTTTTATGCAAAGAACTATTATATACATCAAAGATAATGATAAAAAACATTCAGCTATGGACAAAATTTTTCAAACAATTAGAATATTATTTAACAATATAATCTTAAAACATTCTACCATAGAATAACATATTCTTAGTTTGTTGATAAAATCAACCCTTGAAAATACCCTCTGCTGGCTCTTGCTATCCTTCCCACAGGAAACCATAGTGCTCAGTGATTTTAATATTTACTGGAATAGCTGTATTTCTAACAACCCAACTACCCATATAAACCTATATGGCTTTTCCCAAACAATCACCTCCCCCACCAGATTCCATAAACCTAGTAACAAAAAAAGCACCTTAGATTGGATATTAGTAAATAATTATTCCCACTCATATAAAGCAGGTATCCTTCCTGATGACATTAGTGACCATTCACTTACTTATATAATTAGAAAAAAATACCTTAATTCCCAACCAAACCTTCTTGAGAGCTACCCAGAACAAGAAAAAATTTAACCCAGAAAGCTTCCAAGCAGAACTTAAAGCTTGTGATTGGTCACCCCTAAAACACCTTCTTCTCGATGAAGCAGTGTCATACTTTAACTCTAAATTCTTGCAAATCCTAGATTACCATGTCCCGTCTCGCAGTGTCAGAACCAGGAGCAAAATTGCTCCTTGGCTCACAAAAGAGACTAAGCTTAAAATGTTACTGAGAAACAAAATCTGAGCCAAATGGAGATCTACTAAAAACCCAACCGATCATCAAAACTTTAAACAGCTTGAGAAATACCACTAAAAAAATCAATACTGCTTGATAAAAAAAACTTTTACTTTAAACTCCAGAAAACCCATCAACAGAAACCACAAAGTTTCTGATCAGGTATTCATAGACTCCTATACTCAGGACATTCCAAGACACCTACCCCTTCTGGTTTCTCTCAGAACTCTCCCAACCAGATTACTGATGCTTTCAATAACTTTTTTACTGAAACCGTCCAATCTCTAGCAAATACCCTACCACCTGTTAGCTCAATTGTGCCTCCCTCCTCAACTAGATTACTTCCTACATTTCAGTTACAACCAGTTCCAACATCTCTTATCTATACATTACTTCAAAAACTTAAACCTTGTACACCCTCAGCTGACCTGCTACCAGCTGAATACCTGCAAAGTGCAGCTAGAGCGCTTGCCTACCCCATTTCCATCCTAATCAATAGAACCATTACTGAAGGTTCCATCCCATCTCTCTGGAAAATCTCACATATTATCCCACTACATAAGGGAGGTAACTCAACCGAACTCTCAAACTTTTGTCCCATAGCCTTACTCTCTCCATTAGCTAAAATCATGGAAAAATATATCCACTGGCAACTACTTGATCATCTTATTCAAAATAACCTATTAGCTGACTGTCAGCATGACTTTAGGCCATCCCATAGTACTACCACTGCACTCTTATCCTTTTCCAACTGCATTAATAAAAATCGTAATAACAACCTGCTTTCCTCTGCACTCTTTATTGGCCTCTCTAAAGCCTTTGATATGGTTAACCATCAGTTACTTATAAATATACTTAAATCACTTTCATTGGACACACAGGCAGTGCAATGGTTCAAGTCCTATCTAGAAAATAGACAACAAGCAGTCCTCTGGGACAATAACTTATCCACTCACCTGCCTATTATCCTTGGTGTCCCTCAAGGCTCTATCCCAGGACCTCTCCTTTTCTCTATCTTCATTAATGATCTAAATGCTAACCTTTCTCAAGCCACCTGTGTACAATATGCAGATTGATTCCACATTAATCTGCAGTGCAGCTTCTTCTGCTGAACTCCAATCCATCACCCAAAAAGTATTTAACTTAGTAAAAAACTGGTTCCTTCATCGCTGTCCCCTCCTTAACCCTAAAAAAACTAAATTACTACTATTTACGCCAACACAGAAGTTCTCCCCTATCGATATCACAGTTACATCCAATGATGGTACTCTCATAGCACCTGATCCAACCACTAAACTTTTAGGTGTAACAACTGACCACAAACTTAACTTTGATTCACACGTTAACTTAACCATTAAATCAGTTAATAGAAAACTAGGTTCCCTTTACAGGATTAAACCCTTCCTTACTCCTTTAGCTAGAACTACCATCACCCACACTCATCTTATCTCTACCCTCCTATATGCCTCCCACATTTATACTAATCTATCCAAAAGTAACCTCAATAAACTGGCAACCTCCTACTGTAACATTTCCAGATTTGCCACTGGCTCCCCATTTAGAACCCACCATTGCCAAAATCTTAAACAACTAGGATGGCTGGAACTGCAAAATCAGCTCCTACTTCAGCAACTTACTATCACCCAAAAGATTTAGCATCATCCCAGCAATACTCCAATACTCTGCAGCCTTATTACCCCATACAAAAATCTCACAACCTTACGCTCAGCTAATAAATTACTAGTAGCCACCCATAAAGCCAACAATAAATCAGGTGACTATCTTTTCTCTAACTCTGTGGGAAAAATTTGGAACAGGCTTCCCACTGAACTATCATCTCTTTCTTCAACAACACTTTTCAAGAAGCAACTAACAACATTCCTTAAAATACAATGGCTATGTCCAGAAGCAACTAAAAACATTCCTTAAAACACAATGGCTATGTCCAGAAGCAACTAAAAACATTCCTTAAAACACAATGGCTATGTCCAGAAGCAACTAAAAACATTCCTTAAAACACAATGGCTATGTCCAGAAGCAACTAAAAACATTCCTTAAAACACAATGGCTATGTCCAGAAGCAACTAAAAACATTCCTTAAAACACAATGGCTATGTCCATATACTAACCCTGACTAATAACTTCCCTCTTTCCATGTCCTCACATCTATCTTATTCTCTGCCTCTGGGCATACCTCTCTCCTGACCGGAGTTAGTTGGTCCACTAGCTTACTGAATACTGTTTCTAGCCTAGTCCTCCTGGGAAACTATCCCTGAGTACAAAACCTCAAAATAACTCCTCTACCATGTATATATTCACTACTTTCTCACTTGGACTGTAGAATTTGAAAGCTACCTACCATGTATATATTTGCTGCTTGTTCACTTGGGCTGTAGAATGTGAAAGCTACTTAGAATCACGTGTTCGTAGTTAACTCAGAATATGATAGTACTTGCTAGCCTTCTCTGTGATGAGTATTAAGCTTTCTACTGTGTGGAATGCTCTTTTTATTACCTCTTAACTACATTTTATTCTCTTTTAATAATGCCAACACATCTTGTATTCACATACTTATGTAAATAGTTTTGTTAGTATATTGTTATGGTGTACCTTTTTGTAATTAATTATTATTATCATTGTTATTACTTTGCAATCTATTAGCTTAATGGAGCTTATCTTCCCGGGCCTCTACTGAAAATGGACATGTATCCAGCTGGACTAGCTCGGTCAACAAATGTAAAATAAAAAAAAAAAAAAAAAAAAAAAAAATCAAACTACATCTTAACCTCCACATTATACTAACTACACTTAACTCATGCTTCGGCTTCATACATCTGTGTTCCATATCTTAAGAATCATTTTAAGAAAGCCCTTCTATATGTTATTAAGAAAGAGAGAAAAGGCAAGATTTGTGCTTTACTATTGTTTTTCTTTAACTCCTTAATAAGAGGGACACATTGTCCTTTTTGACATAACTGAAGTTGAATAATCATTGTCAAATCTTATAATGTTTTCTTTTATTTTAACTGGATAATTAGTCTGTGCTGTTTTTAAAAGATGATCTTTATCCTGGCTGACAAATCTAACACATGCTAACCTTGGTGTAGGTGGGTTTTTCTTTACTGATTTGTTGGACAGTAATCTGTGTGTCCTCTCAATACCAAAGGAAAGAGCTTCCAGCAGTTTCAATGTTTTAGGCAACCAGTTATTTAGCAATTGAATTATACTGTCTTCTTCCTCTTTCTCAGGAATGACATAAATCCTAATGTTGTTCCTTCTGGATCTGTTTTAATAGATATTCTATTTTTCCCCAAAATAAGTTATTTTGTTTCAGAAGAAATTCAGTGTTATTTTCACTCTCAATAATTCTACCATCTAAATCAGTCATTGCCTCTTCTACATTTGAAATCTGTGAAGACTGTTATTTAAGAGCTTCACTCAGCGATTCTTCCTGTTTTCTACACCCCTCCTTAATGTTGTCTATTTTGCTTTCAAATTTATCCATCTTTATAGAAAGTTCATTTATATTGCTGAGCATGGACTGAATGTCTCTCTTCATTGTATTGTCCCAAACATTGGGTTTGCAGTGGCTCAATCTGAAGGAAATCGTTTTTTGACAGGAAAAAGCTATGAAAAAGGTTTCAAACTTATTTTTCTTGTAGTAGTTTTTTCAGAAGTAGTTTAATTATTTAATTATACAGCCATCCAATTCAGACATATTTTCTTTGAAATTTTCTACTGTAAAATCCTGTCAGAGATCTTAAAATGAAACAGGGCAGAAATACAGTGCTGTTAACTGCTCACCATCTTGGCCATCCCCCACCCCCCATAATCTGATACAAACAAAAACAAACAAAAAAAAAACATTAGAATCATCTGAGGTTTCTTCATACTCACATTTATCCAAATTAATAAGTGATCAATTAAATAATTCATAAGTCTTATCAGTATCAGGGTGGCTGTGGTGGTGCGGTGGTTATCATTACTGTCTCACAGTAAGAGGTTCTCTGGTTCAGTTCTTGCATGGGGTGCCTTCTGTGTGGAATCTGCATGTCCTCCCTGCAGTCATGTGGGTATTCTCTGGAAGATCCAGTTTCCTCTCACATGCCAAAGACATGCTGATGGTGGACTGGACACTCTAAATTGGCTGTGTGTGTGTGTGTGTGTGTGTGTGTGTGTGTGTGTGTGTGTGTGTGTGTGTGTGTGTGTGTGTGTGTGTGTGTGTGTGTGTGTGTGTGCCTTCTATGGAAGGTTAGGGGCTGGGCTGGCAACTCAACACCATAAAACTCCACTGCCAATTGTTCTGTGGACCGTTGTTCTGCTGAGGTAACCTCTAAAGAGAAAAGCCAAAAAGAAGTCATGTCAGTTCTTACAATATTAAAAAGGAAGTGTTCAAATTTAGTAAGAACTGTGGCTTAGGTCAAGATTCATATACAGATACACTGCTGGTGACGGCTTGAACATGATGGCAGTACTGCACAGTGTAAGGAACAGTCATTGCTCATGAATACCCAAGCCCTAATTCTTCAGATCACTCAGCTCTACTCAACTCTGATGTGGTAGCTGTAGCTAATCGAATCTTCTTGGAGTATTTAGTAGAATAACTAGAAGAATGCAGAGTATACATTTTCACATGTAATATACTTCCTAACAAAATCAGTACAATAATAGATGTCTAGGTCATGTACAACCCACATGACTGTGTGTACAAGACTATAACAGTTTATGCCAGTAGAAGTTGAAAAGTGCAATATTCTTGTGAAATGCAGTAAATAAATATCATCTAAGAGGTCCACAAAAGTGAAAAACTACTGCAAAATCTGAACTATTATTTATTTTTTTTATTTATTTTACATTTGTTTACCAGGAAAGTCCGACTGGACACATGTACTTTTTCAGCGGAGGCCCAGGGAGAAAAGCTCAACCTTGAACATACAGAAATAGTAAAATAAAGAGTATACAAAAGTACACATTGAACATACAGAAATAGTAAAATACATAGTATACAAAAGTGATAAGAAAAATACAACTTAGGCTAACATAGTTATTACACATTAAAAGATAATTTATAGGCAGTCACAAAAAATTAGCAGGTTAGTGTCAAAAAACATTACAATGCTATAGAAACAAATATGCCATAGTTTCAAGTGAACATTCCATAATTACAAATATTTTCAAATAGATCACATAGTGAAGTCAGAGATTTTATTTCTCCTCAACAGTGAGATAATACTGAGAGAATGATAATACAGAACTACAACTCTGTAAATAAAAAATCAACTTAGCTGTGGAAAACAAAATACAAATTTAATAATGGAAAAATCATTAATATTAAGTACTTTTGTCTTTTACAATTCACCAAGACCGAAGTTGTTTTTTTTAGTCTTATTGCCCTAGTGGTGGCTAAAATCAAATGTCCACTATTACCATTGCCATAGTGATAGAGAACAGTGCTTAGAGCAGTATGAAAAATGTGTAAAGACAAGAAAAAAACTCAAGTGGACCAACTAGAACAGTGGTGGGGTTAGGAATATGGAGTATAGTTTTGGGGGGATAGGTAACTTATATTTATATGATGAGAGGCACTGCATGCAGTGGAAGACTGGACATGGGAAAGGGTATAGGATAGTGTGTGGGGACAAACAAACACAAAACAGTATGGAGAAACTGTGGTGGTTTTGCACATACATGGATGGTGTGACAGTGCTTGGACACATACAGAAGTCAGACAAATAGTGATTCAGAAGTGTGAGTCTACACAGAAAGTATGGGGAATGGTACACTAGGAAATAGATCATATCAGCTATGGGATAGGGTGGGTTGCTGGCCACGAGGGTTATCAAGGCAGTCTTGTGGCCTGCCTACACAAAAAAATATCACCACTGGATGATCCCTCCTTTGATTTGGTGGAAAGGACCTCTTGCTCAAATTAATTTGTAATTCACTGGGGCTTTGTCTGACCAAAATGTTGTCCAATGTGAAAGTCAGCTACATACTTCACCATGACCTCAACAATCTGCTACAGTTGTAGCTGGTCAACAGGTAGTGGGACATGGGTGTCCACCTGAGAGGAGTCTTCACCCCTCTTCTGTGAACCAACCACACCCCCATCCTCAGACATCCTCAGACCTCCATGAGCTGCTGAGCTGCAGCAGAGAGAGAAATGGTGGTAAAGGTGCCCTAACCTGCAAATCTTCCTGTTCTTCATAAGATGACCCTGCAAACTTGAGACACAATAAAAAGGTGCCGTAAGTGCAACACGTGTTATAAAAATGGTTAGGAAGATTCAAGTAGGGGGTCTGTGCCTTTAAATTCAAAACATACAGATAGAGATGGCACTAAAGAAACTAGGATGGAGTTAGATGCAAACAGAACACAAAATTGCACTGCTGCTGAATGTGACAGATTCCTATAGAAGTGAAACCGAAGGAATCATCAGGCCTGAAAACGAACTGCAAGGTCTTCTTCAGACTGTAATAAAAGAGGCACTACCAGAAATTTGGGGATGTGTTCAGTGATATAAATGGACTTTGAGGCAATTCTGCTAAAAATTCAAAGGAATGGTATAAATGTTTACTTTATACTTATAGTAAAAAAATGGTTGTTTTTGAAAAAGAAGTAACTTCCTGTACTGTTTATTTTATAGAAGGGACTTTTTCTGTTATTTCTAAGCTGAAGAAAATCATTTGTTTTATGTTATCCCCTGTTAATAAGTTTGAGTTTTACAAGAAAATAGAACTGAACTTATGATTGGCTTATATTAACTTGTGATCAGAGTTGCTACATTGATAAAGCATATGGGCAAAAAAATCCATTTTTTGTTAAACTGAGGAATGAGATTCTGTGCTACCGGCAATCTAATTGAATAATTTCCCAGTAGTTATTCTTAAGCAGGAATATACTACTGATGCTATGCCATAATGAGGCAAGCAATGACAGCTGAAACTGAGATCTGCTGATTGTTTTTTTTCCCTGGAAGTGTGCCTTTTTATATCCTTGTGAAAGTCATTTATTGGTGTATTACCCGGGTCCACATATGGGAATCCATATTGTGCCAGGATTCCCATGGCAGCAAAAAGGGTTTTCTGTTAAACAGTGACTTTTGTCTATGGATATACTGCAGTTGCATTTATTAGTGTCAAAATGGAAATGCTACATGAGACCTTGCTGAAGTCTGCTATGACTCTAAAGAAAGATGTGTGGTAAGAGCCCAACACCTACAGAACTTGCAACAGTGCCTCAATACCTAAGCAAATCAGTAGTCCATCTTGTCAGGGTTTTTAAAAGCTGTCTCACTGAAGAAGCTTAGATCATAGAGTGATATGACGATCTTCCTAGTGGTGTTTTGAATGTTATGCAACTACAGAAAACTGGCCTTGAGAGAAGTGGCCCAGAGTTTTATCTCCAAACATGGCTAGGAAGACCCTAAAATCTTATATGGGCTAATGCATATTAATACCAAAAACTAAAATAAGAAATACCAGCTAGAGATTGTGCTTCACTATAAGCATAGGCTTTCACTACAAAATGCAAGTAAAGGCCATCAAGGAGTTTATTAACAGCAGAATAAAGGCTAGAAACCCTTACCCCAAACCATCCATCCACACCCTTTTTAAAAGTCATGCAGCTCTCTGCCTTCCTGTTATTCAGAGGAAAAGCCTTCCATAATCTCCCATCTATATAATAAAATTAATTATTTTTATTATCTGTTCTTGGGACAGGCATATCTACTGATGTGCACTTGTTCCTGGTCTCTAGCATCTGGAGCTTAAACTCAACAGCCAACAATGCTACAAAATTATTTTTGTTAAAACATTTACAGTTACATTTAAAGTCCCCCCCAGTGAACCTATAATTTATAGACTATAATCCCAACTGCTTCACCCTTTTCTGTAAATAAGGTATTTAACCTTGGATATACACCTAGTAAAGAACTTCCGAATTCTTTCTTAACTTATAAATTTAGCTATCATTGAAAATACCACCAGACTGTATTAAATATTCAGCAGGTCTAAACAGACTTATATAATAAAGACCCTTTTTATCCCTGCTAGAAATACACTGTAGAATAAATCTGGGAACTGAATAGCTTATTTTAATGATAACTGATAGAAGTTCTACAAAAAATAAAATTATTATATACAACTAAGCCTAGCTTGATTATCTCATATACTTGTTAAAATAGTGTTGTTTAAGACATAACATTGGCACTGTTTGTGTGTTCCAAATCATAATGCTTTGCATTTACTTGTATTAAATGCATTACTGCAGTTTTACTTCACCACTTAGATTAGTTACAAAGGATCGGCAAACTTGCTAATGCAAATATTGCTTTGCTGAGAGAAATCACACATTAAATAATACAAACAGGACAGGACTGAGGACTGATTCCTGGGAACTTGGACTTTGAAGATTCTATAAGAAGAAACAGAATATCTAATTCCAGCTATACAAGATCTCCCTTGCAACTAATTGCCAACTTGTCAGATGATAATACTTCAAGTCTGCCATAGTGTCAAAGGCCTTAGCTATGTCCAAATAAACCATTTCTGCTGGTAAACCAATGTCAATAGTCTCCCATAAGTTCTGGTAGAAACCTAATACATTTGTTAAACAGGGTTTCCCTAATGTAAAGCCATGCTGGTAAAAATCTAATCCTTCTTTGGTTGCAAATGTCAAAAGCTCACAAATGACTTTCTCAAAACATGCCCCAAAAATACATGTCAAACTTACTATAGGATGATAGCTATCAGCTGATTTAGGAGTACTACCTTTTGGTAGGGATAACTGTGGCTACTTTCAAACTTCAGGAACAAACCCTGTGTTAAGTATCTGCTGGAATACAAGTGTTACATATGGTGCATATGGTACATATGGTCTTCTGTAATCCAAGACAGGAAGTACTCATTTAAGTCATCTGGTCCTGTTGCTGAACTGGATGTAATTAATTTGAAAGCCTGCAGGGTCAATTTGGTATATATCAAAGGAAACTGATCACAGCATAAAATGTAAGTAAGCCTCAGATTTTACTGTTGATGATATGGAAGGTGGCCCAGTAATTTGTCTAGACAAATTGTAGGGACTATAATACAGTCCCTGTATTCTCCTCCGATGTATAAATAACACTTTTTTTACTAGCAAAAGTACACTCTGCCAGATTACGGTTATACCTGCTCCTGGTGGTCCTCAGTTATTGCCTAAAAGCTGTTTTGCTAACTGATAACATAGTTTGATTACCAGAGTGTCTCTTGAAAATTTCAAATAAATGGTACAATCTTTCTTTCTTTCCTTCTTTCTTTCTTTCTTTCCTCTTCTCACTTTCTAAGGATTAACTAATCTTTTACATTTTATCATCTTCCCACTTGGGACATACTTATCAGTGAG
Organism: Protopterus annectens; assembly: GCF_019279795.1. Lineage (NCBI taxonomy): Eukaryota > Metazoa > Chordata > Ceratodontiformes > Protopteridae > Protopterus > Protopterus annectens. The sequence goes on along the minus strand of NC_056735.1, from coordinate 234,782,792 downwards.
ATTATTAATATACTCATCAAAAGAACCCCAGCATTCAGATATGTTTTTATTTTTCTTAGCCTCTTCCCAGTTCAGTGCTTTTGGTTTTCTAGTTATAGATGTGAAATCAGCTTTTTAGAATGTTTTTGCAGGAAAATGAACCACCTGGAATCCATTAAGAATTTTCGTTTATACTTTCCACGTCACCCTTGAATGTTCTGATACATATCGCTTTGTTTCAGTAACACAAGCCTTATATGTAAGTTTGTCCTTATCCACAGTACATCTAAGATGTTGCATTTTTAGTCAGGACAGTACAAATCTGTGAATATCCACCCATTTTCTAAACTCCAGTCTGCATAAGTGACACCCAGTGAAGAGGTGAATAGGCAGTAAGCATTACTGTGGTCTAAGGATTAATGCTTGGTTTCTAGCTGCTCGCAGTAGCCTTCATGGAATGCACATGCAGGAGTGTGCACACACCAAGGGGAAGGCACTGTAAATTCTTACTGTAATGCAATTGCACAAGTTGGGCAACAGGGATGGATTAGCATTGTAGTAAATCCAGTCCTTCATCAAGGATGTAAAGCTCGAGGTAGATGGCAGGAAGAAAGAGGTACCTGCAAGCATATGCTTTCAGCATGTGAGGAGTTGGCAGACTTTAAACATTCTGTACAAACGTACTCTGTCAGGAATATTGTGTATTGAATACATGTAACTAAGGAAATTATTTTTTTGAGCTGGAATACTGGATCTGAATTGTCTAGACATAGTAAGGCCTTGTTAAGTTAATGCTGGTGGCTCTTAAAAAAGCAATTAGTAGAAAATTGAGATCAAAGACTAAACCAACTGCAATTGAAGTAGTGAATATTGTAAAAGAGAAGTGGTATTTTTAGAAAAGGATAGCACTAAATTACATAGAAAAATGGAAAATGTGGAAACAATACATGAATAAACATGTTTTGGAGGAGGAATGAGGTTTTAAAAGAATGTAGACGCAAAGCAAAACAAACTGGTGAAAGAACAGGCAAATGGAACTCAGCAGTAACGAACCAGGCAGGTAATCCTTAACGCAATTTATTTAAAATAAATGCACACAGCGTTTTCGCTACTCAAACAAGGTAGCTTCCTCAGAGTGAATGGGAATACAAAAAATAGAGTTGGTTAAAAACAAGAGAGTGTACACGTCACTTCCTAACCACACAGAGAGAACTTAAAGTGGCAATGACATCGTAACAGCCTGTATAAATAAAACACTGTTTAAATACAGGCTTAGTTAAAAACTTTTACAGGAAGGAAAGTTATTTCAAATTACATAAAAGGCTATTAACTAATATCAGCCTATATAAGAAATATCATAAACACGCAACTGAATAAATATATATAAAAACAATAAACAACACAAAAATATTTATATTTATATTAGTGTATGCTAGTATAGGCATAAATAAGAAAGGCAACATTCTAATTAAATAGATATAAAAGCATACTGTGTGGCAGCAGGTACAAAGCAAGTGCAGTACTGCTCAAAAGATAGAAAATAAAAATATAATTCAAATGTAATAAATAAATGTATGTAAAGAAACAAGTCAACCAACTAACTAAAATATGACTTGTACTTTAAGTGGGCAGAAATATTACAATTATCGTTAAGCCCTGGTGGATTGAATGCGTCGAGTTTTAGCTGCCATAGAAGTTCACAATTTTCTAAAAAAGTGGATGTAGGTCCACCTCTGACAGAATCACCAATGTGGTCAATACCCATAAATAGGAAAGAGTGACCAGGACAGCTAGCAACATGTTTTGCCAAGGCATTATCACAATTCAATTTTCTGATGGCGTAAATATGCTGATAGATACGATCTTTAAACCTTCTGTCTGTTTTGCCTACATAATATGCATTGCAACAGGAACAGAAGGCTAAATAAATGATCGATTTAGTGTTGTTGAACTAAAAGAGTTGTTTCAAAGGCAAGGTTTTCAACTTATAGAACTTATTGTGAAACACTATTCCTTGTGTATTGCTGAATTGACTAGGGAAGTCTGTGCTTTAGATGAGGAAATTAAATTATGTGATTTTTTTAACCAACTTAAATTTGACTATGCACGCATTTTCTCTAGTATAGACACCTACTTGGTAAAACTGAAGTCTAATAAATCAAAGAAACTATATAGAGATAGGCTTGCTTATGCGAATGACAAAGCCTATCCCAAGTTAAGTGTTAAGGAGCACGACAAAAGGAATGTTGCCCATGTTGATGAAACTGAATGGTGTGATTCTGATACTATTGACAATACACATACTGCTACCCCCACTAATGACACTTACAATGGTCCTAGGAGAAGCAATAGAAATAAAGATAAAAACAAACAGCCTGATAAAAATTGCCCTTTGGACAATAATAGCAACAATACCAATAACAGGAATCAGCAACCAGCCTCTTTTTTAGGGGCTCAGAACAATCGTACCCGGAGGGGGAACAAGAACTGGAATCGCTGAATGCTGAACCTGTGAGGTTTGACTCAACTATTCCCACCATTGTCACTAACATTAAGGGTGATTTTGTTATATATAACTTCTCCGCCCTTACATTGGAACCTGAATTAGTTGAACGATTGGCCTTGGGTAATAATTTTGTTCCAAGCAGGCAATGTGATGTTGCCAGAGTCCTTTTAGATTTTTAAATTGTTATGTCAGGAAATTAAATCTTAAGCTCCTGTTCCATGACTCCTCACAGCCAGTAACAGATAGGTTAAAGCTTTCCAGTGTTTTTAATCCACCATTACATGTAGCCTTGAAAATGTTCGAGTATGCCTGCGAATTAGATATCAGGCATATAGGTAATACACCTACAGTTAAGAGCAACCTTTTTAATATCACGAAGGAACAACTTGCTGCCCTTAACAATATACGTGCTACATCTGTCAGACTTATTAAACCTGACAAAGGAGGTGGGTTGGCCATACTTGAACACGTTGATTATGTTGAGAGGATGCAAAAGGTTCTAAACACTTCAGCGTATGAACCTACTACCCGTAACCTCATGAACATCACTTCAAAAAGGACTAGGGGTTATTTCAGAGATTTATTTATCCAAGGGAGAATCGATAAGGACACCTACGACTATATAGACATTCTGTAACCTAGGGTGCCTGTAATGTTTGGTATCCCAAAAGTGCATAAAAGCCTCATTGATCCACCGATGTGTGCCCTTGTTGATGGGAGAGCCTCCCAGTCTTACCCTGCCTCTAAATATATTGATTCTTTGCTTTCTCCCTACCTTGAATGTATTCCAAGCATATGCAAGGACTCATGGTCCTTTTTGGCTAAATTGAATGATATTAGCATCGATGAGACTATCAATTTTTTAACAATCGATGTTGTGGATTTGTATACCTCCATACCACATCAGGAGGCTTTGGAATGGCTTGACCTTTTACTGACTGATTTAGGAGCCTCTAAAAATGATATCATGAATATTACTGAACTTCTTGATATTGTGCTATCTTCAAACTTTTTTCTTTTTGAAAAGGACTTATATATTCAAAAACAAGGCGTCGCGATGGGTTCACCTTGTGGGGCTTCATTAGCCAACCTATTTATGGCTTATTGGGAGAAACATTATATCCTTAGTAACGACGACTGGAGAAATGAGCTTGTGTTTTATACACGATTTTTGGACGATGTGTTCATCCTGTTTAAGGGTAAATCTGACCGAGCGCAGGAATTCCTGAACTTCATTAATCAGACTACTACTTTTCTTAGCTTCACTCACAGATTTGCCACAGACGTCATCGACTATCTGGATGTCAGGCTGACTAGGGACTCCCTCACTAGTGGTTTAAAATCTACTATCTTCAGAAAGAAAACTTATGTAAATTCTTTCTTGCACTTTTCTAGTGCCCATCCATTTAAAACTAAGAGAGCCATAGTCAAAGGTCAGCTAGTAAGGGCAGTCCGGATGAACACTGACCACTCAGATTTCTTAGATGAATGTTCATTCCTCAAGAATTTATTCTTAAATCGTGGATACCCTGATCAATTAATTGATGATCTGACCCACGAAGTGATCAATAAGAAATCGAGTGGCTCTTACAAACCCATCCTTATCCGGCCAAGCAACCCTGATGTTGCCTTCACTTCTTTTTTAGAAGTCCAATCTTCTACATCCTTTGAACATACAGACACTTTTGCTGCAAATGACTGCCCTTTACAATATCCCTGTAGTTTTATCACCACTTTTAACATCAGTTCAGGTTTTATTCAGGAAATGATTACCAAAAATTGGTTTTTCATATCAAGTACTCCATCTTTGGTTGATAAATTAGGAAAAAAACCCCGAATAGTATACAAAAGGGGCCCTAACCTTAAGGAACTTTTGCAGAAGCACCAAGGGCCAGAAATCCAGAAACAGAATAAGGGATGTTATGCATGTGGATTTTGTTCTTATTGCCATTATATTAAGAGTGGCAGTACCTTTTCTGTAAGGGACAGGAAATATAACATTTCTCATAAGATTACCTGTAACACTAAATCCATCATTTATTTAGCCTTCTGTTCCTGTTGCAATGCATATTATGTAGGCAAAACAGACAGAAGGTTTAAAGATCGTATCTATCAGCATATTTACGCCATCAGAAAATTGAATTGTGAGAATGCCTTGGCAAAACATGTTGCTAGCTGTCCTGGTCACTCTTTCCTATTTATGGGTATTGACCACATTGGTGATTCTGTCAGAGGTGGACCTACATCCACTTTTTTAGAAAATTGTGAACTTCTATGGCAGCTAAAACTCGACGCATTCAATCCACCAGGGCTTAACGATAATTGTAATATTTCTGCCCACTTAAAGTACAAGTCATATTTTAGGTAGTTGGTTGACTTGTTTCTTTACATACATTTATTTATTACATTTGAATTATATTTTTATTTTCTATCTTTTGAGCAGTACTGCACTTGCTTTGTACCTGCTGCCACACAGTATGCTTTTATATCTATTTAATTAGAATGTTGCCTTTCTTATTTATGCCTATACTAGCATACACTAATATAAATATAAATATTTTTGTGTTGTTTATTGTTTTTATATATATTTATTCAGTTGCGTGTTTATGATATTTCTTATATAGGCTGATATTAGTTAATAGCCTTTTATGTAATTTGAAATACCTTTCCTTCCTGTAAAAGTTTTTAACTAAGCCTGTATTTAAACAGTGTTTTATTTATACAGGCTGTTACGATGTCATTGCCACTTTAAGTTCTCTCTGTGTGGTTAGGAAGTGACGTGTACACTCTCTTGTTTTTAACCAACTCTATTTTTTGTATTCCCATTCACTCTGAGGAAGCTACCTTGTTTGAGTAGCGAAAACGCTGTGTGCATTTATTTTAAATAAATTGCGTTAAGGATTACCTGCCTGGTTCGTTACTGCTGAGTTCCATTTGCCTGTTCTTTCACAGGTTTTAAAAGAAGGGAGGAATTGAACAATTTATATAATGTTGGATTGGTTATATTGTATAGAATAATATATGTGATGTGTAATGTTTGTAAATGTGAATTTGTTATATGGTTTGATTGCTTTTATATAAATGCAAGTCTGCCTATGTCACAAGTGATAAGTCAATAAAGGTGTAAAAAAATAAAAGAATGTAAAGCTTGGATTACCAAGTGGTTTCCTAGTCTGGAGAAAGAGTCCATCCTTAAATTTGGATAGCTCCATTCATGGGGCAAGCATACCTCTCAAGCTTTTGGGATGAGGAAAGCGATGAAAAAAAAAACAGAAAGAAAAGAATGTCTTATTGAAAGAACAGGCAAAACCACCCTGCATGACTGAACTGATTATAGCAGCCAGAAAACTGTCAGCCTGACACCCAGCCATCAAGGAATAAATAACTGTAAGGTTAGCTTTCTTTGGAGAAAAGAGGTTCCTAGACTTCATAATGTAGAATACAAATGGCTGTGATGGACCAGAAAATAAATGCTATTTTGATCATCAATTCCAGGGAGCAAAAAGAATAGAAAAATGTTGGCAGTGTGTTATTATTTTCTGTGGGAAGTATACCAACCCTTTGTTTTTTTACATATTGTCCTCATACTCCTGACATTTTTCCATGCACTTGGCCTACATTCTTTGCAAACTATTATTCATAGGTTCGTAGGTTCATAGGTAGGTACTAGGCTATTGGCCCTAGGACCTATATAAGCTAGCCAAATGGTACCCTGGCTTTTGCCACCCAAGAAAATTATTTTCCTGTGTCCCTGTCAAGCAGAGCCACAGAAGTGATCCCCGGGGTGAATTTCCTATCTCCCATTCAATCATCAAGATTTTTCTTGAAGAGTGCTAATGAGGAGGTTTGTTTGATATAGATGAGTAGTTTGTTCCAGAGTATGGGAAGTCTCTGAGACAGGAATCTATCCCTCCAGCATGTTCTGTTTATTGTGGTGACAAGGTTTAGGTCCCTAGCGTGTGTAGCTTGGAGGGATTGGGATTTCTTTACATGGAGCATGTCCAACAGCTCTGGGTTTGACATAGCTTTGTATGTTAGGCAGAGATCGCCTCTGAGTAGGCGATATGCGACTGAGTAAAGCTGGAGTTTTTTTAGATGGTCTGCATAGGGCATCTGTTTGAGGCTGGTAATCCTCTTTGTGAGGTATTTCTGTGGCCTTTCCAGTTGTTGTAGATGTCTTGTGAGGTACATACCAAAAGGGGCGTTGTACTCTATAATGGGTCTAATGAATGACGAGTAGAGGGGAACAATGACCTCTTTTTTCCTGGATGAGAAACCTTTTGTGATGAGGTGTGCCACGTAGAAGGATTTCCTTACTACTGTGGTGATGTGATCATCAAAGGAGAGACTACTATCCACTTGTGTCCCAAGGTCTCTTATCACACTTTCAGTGTTAAGTAGACTACCGCCTATGTGGTAGTTCATGGGTACAGAGTTTTTACCAAAGGGGATGACAATGCACGTTTTGGCATTGAGCTTGAGGCCATGGCTTTGACACCAGGCATCTGTCTCAGTGAGGCCCTTTTGTAGGATATCCACATCATTATTAGATTTGATTATGGCTCCTAGTTTGCAGTCATCTGCGAACTTTGTTAGACAAAGACCTTCTGTGTTAGCCTGTACTTCAGATAAGTAGATACCAAATGGGAGAGGACCTAGGACTGAACCCTGTGGTACTCCACTTGTCACTGGTCTGAAGTTGGATTTAGAGTCTGCTACTTTCACAGTGTTGGTTCGGTCAGTGAGCCAGCTGGCAACCCATCTTGTGACATAGGGATTTATACTTAGTTTAGTGAGTTTGTCTATAATTCCAGAGTGGAGGATGGTGTCGAAAGCCTTGGCGAGATCTAGATAGGCTGTGTGTACCACCTTACCCTCATCTACAGCTTTGGTGACCGCTTCAAAGAAGTCTATCAGGTTTAGAAGACATGATCTGCCTTTTACAAACCCGAACTGGGTAGGGTCCAGAGTTTGGAGATTACCAGTGTCATTGTTTATAAGTTCTATGATGATACGCTCCATAGCCTTGCAGACCAGACTCATCAGGCTAATGGGGTGGTAGTTCCCGGGGTCCGTGGTGGCTCCCCCTTTGTGGGAGTGGGGTAACCGTTGCTATGCACCATTCAGTGGGCACAAAGCCTGAGGTGAGGCTATGATTGAACATGGTACTTACGTGGGGTGCCAGTTCATTCTGTAGTTCATGTATAATGCAGCCAGGTATGTTCTCAGGTCCCATGGATGCTGTGTTCTTGGCTTTGGAGAGTGTGTTTTTTATCTGTGCAGCCATGATTACAGGTACTTTGCATTTTTCCAGTATAGAGATGGGCCCTTTAGGGGATAAGAGAGGGGTAAAGTTAGCACTGAACCTATCTGCCAGGATGTTGGCAATATCAGTTGGTTCTGTATATTTAGTGACATTGTGCTGTAACTCAGAGCAGATCTGAGTGTTGCCATTGAGATTTTTGACATAGCTATAGAATGCTTTGTGGTTGTCTTTAGAATAAGTGGTGATTTTGTTTTCATAACTAGCTTTGGAGGATTTTGTGAGGGATCTCAGCGTCTTACTGAGGCTGACCACGGAGTTCCTCCAATCATGGGATTTTACTCATTTTTGCAACAGTTTCTTTCTTCTGTTGTAGAGTTTGTTTATAGCAGGGGACCACCAGATTGGCTTCCTTTTTTGGAATATACCATCTTGGTTCTGTTGGAGATTGAACGATCCATGCACTCGTGTAAGTGCTTATAAATTGCAATTGTATAGGATTCAGCAGTCGTATCTCTATTGTCCATCAGCATGAGTGTCGTGAAGTTTGACACTTCTGTCTTAAGAAGCGTGAAGTTGGCTTTGGAGAAATTTTTTATGGTGGTTTCCCTAATTGGGGGTGTGGCTGGGATGTGGATGTCTAGGGTGATTTGCTTATGGTCGGATCTGACCAACGAGGAATTGACCTCTGGTGTGGAACACTGGTTGCCCATGTTGGTAATGACCAGGTCTAGGATATTGCTGCCCCTGGTGGGGGTGTGGATAAGTTGATCCAAGGCATTGGAATTTATGAATTCCAGAAAACGTTGAGCACAAGAGTTGGTACATGAGTAGTTTTCCCAGTTAATGGTGGGGTAGTTGAAATCACCCATTATTAGGGTGTTAGGTTGTACCCTAATATTTTCCAGTGTATCAAGAAATGAGGAATGGGAATCCTGGGGCTTGGTGGGGGATCTGTAGCAAGCTACAATTTGCATTGTGGTCTTGCCCAGAGTTAGTTGCACTTGGATAATCTCAGATGCATTATGCTGAGCAACTAGCCTGGAGTTGTAGATATCCTTAATGAATATGGACACGCCTCCGCCTTTAGTGCTTCGGTCCAAGTTAGGTGGCCAAAAGGTGTGGCATGAATTATAGCCTGGTAATGCAGGGGTGCTCTCTGGAGCCTTGAACCAGGTCTCTGTCACTGCACAGATGTAGAAGTTCTCCATTTTAAGGAGTGCCTCGAGTGAATGCATTTTGAGGTTTAGACTTCTAGCATTGAGTAGCATTACCCTCAAATTTTGCTTGCTTGTACCTGTTACAGTGGTGAATTTGTCATTTGAATCTTGCCTAAAAAAGGCACAATAGGGGTGGCAAGAGCCTTAGCCAGTATCCAGAATCCCAAGGGTGACAGGTGCAGGCCATCTCTAGCAAAGCATCGTGGTTTGTCGATCATGTCATCCCAGGCAGACAGATACTGGATCCCCTTAGAATGATAACAGAAGCTTAGCCAATTGTTGAAGTCAATCATTTTGTCCTTGTACTGTGGTATCATTCTGGGTGATGGCAGGATGCTACTCAGGGCTAGGGTCATACCTGCCTGGGCTACAAGATCAGAAAGCTTCTCCATGTCTCTTTTCATGTAGTACAGGGAGGTGCGTCTCAGGTCATTCACACCAACATGGACAATGACAGAGTCATATTTGTACTTGCTGTGGAGTGACCTGAGTACATGCATTATGTGGCGGATCCTGGCACCTCACAGGCAGCTGACAGTGACTTTCTCCTTGTTTAGCCTAGTGAGTGGAACATCAGTGTGCATGACTATAGAGCCACCTATGACTAGAGTATTAGGTATGTTGTTATGACTTATGGACTGTGATTGAGTGGCACACTGAGTTTGTGGGCTATGTGTCATTTGGGTTGTGTTGGGGGGGGTGGAGATTGCTTGCGTTTCTGCTTTGGAGGTCCCTGTTGTTGAGTAGACTTTTTTTTGAGAGCCTCCATGAATGTAGGTGTGCATTTTGTGTTTCTATGTGTGTGTTTTGGTGGTGTAGGTTTTGAGGGACTATGTGATGAATGTGGTGTGGTGCAAGTGTTTACCTTCTCCTCTTGACTGCCTAGCCCAGTCTTGGGTGAAGAGAGCTTTCTTTCCAGTTTGGTTATATAAGTGCATCTCTCACAGGTTGTAGTGTTGGGTGGTAGGAGGAGAGGGTTGTCTGAGTACATGAGGCAATTGCTGCATTGCCCAAAGATGCCCAGATTAATCAGGTAAACAGGAGAAAACACCGGGACCTGACCCTTAGACATGCCTGGATAGGTGCTTATTTATTAAGTACTAAAAACTGTTTTCCTCTAGACAAGTGAGGAAAGTTGAGTGCTGCAGTAATTTGTAGCTTATTTAGTGCTTACAATGAGTTCTGAACAAGTACTAAGCTCAAAAAACAGATTTGAGTGCTGAAACTAGAAAACTGGCTAGTTCTAAGAAACAAAATTAAGCTAGAAGGCTTCGCTCCAACACATAAATGCTTGGGGGCTCAGAAGCTTACAAACAGTCCTGGATATATCAAATCTGTATCTGGACTAGACAACTTATAGGAAAGGCAGGAAACAAGCTTAGAAAATATGTATATATATATATATATATATATATATATTTTTTTTTTTTTTTTTTGTAAAGTGAAAAGGGGAAAGGAGGAGCAGAAGCTAACTGGGTTGGCCTTCTCAAATGTTCTCCCTGGAATAGATAGAATGAGGTAATGACACTAGACTGGGAGGAGTGTCCCAGATCAAATTTACAGTAGGGGTGGACAACTGCAAGGCCACCAAGTATAAAAACAGGACACCAAGAGGGAGGGAGGGTGGTAAACAAAAATCAGGGTGGGATCAATTTCTCATTTTCTGTGTAATGACTGCAATACTGCAATTTCATCAGTTGATGGTTATGAAACTTCTAGAATCCATGCCTGTTTCAAACCACATTAACTGTGCAGCTATCAGCACTTGGGCTTGAGGGTCAGGATGGTGCATATGTAAGGGATGCATATACAAAAATGTAGAGTCAATCTATGTGCAAAAGCCTCAGTTTATTGCATGCCATCAAGGCAGGCAAATATGATAATGTAAACAGTAGGTCCTTAGACAAGACACCTTTCAGAAATAATTTAGGGTTCATCTATATTTGTCACTGATAAAAATGCGTGATGGGCAGGCTGTTATCTGCTATCTAAACTGTTAGTTTAGTTGTATTTTTTTAAGTAAGATCAAACCTTGCATCTTTACAAGTCCCTCTAGCTGATATAATATATTGTAGATTGATACTTAAATATGCCAGACGTCCTACTTTTATTCACCAGTTACTGTCTCTCTGTAACAGTCTTTATCACTATTGGTAAGTTGTGTGGTACAGTGAATCTTCATACATCCATCCATCTATCCATCCATCCCTCCAACCATCTATCCATCCGCAACCTCTTTTTTTCCATTTTTTTTTTTGCACATGGGGTTAGAGTGTCACTTCACAGGTGAATCTCAGTCTCCAAACTATGCACCAAGCTGGTTCTGTAACACTTAGACATAGAATATAGCAGACATCTACTAACTTTACTTGGATTCTACCTTAGAATTGATGCATAGGTAGAAATACATAAGTGACAGCAACTGAATTCTGGAATGCTTTTGCTATATACTGTTTGTAACAACACTGTACAAAAATGCTTCATTTAACTTAGATACCTAATATAGATGATAAGTACATTTTAGCAGCAAAGATTTCAAAAGTGACTCTGGGAAAAAGATATATGGTGTGAATTCAAAATAAGGAAAATAAACCTTTGGGCAGGTATGAGATTTGGGACAGGATAATAATACAATTAGGAATTATTCCTCCAGAGGTAGGAAAATTCATTTTAATCAGAAAAGCATCTTTTTTGTGGCATTATTTTTGAAACTGGAGTTGGACTTAAAATGTTGATAGCAGATGTGAAGAAAGATGTAATATGTCTCCCTGGAATAAATGTTTTAACAGTGTAAAATACAGAAACAAAGAAAAAAAGCAAATATACAATTCAGAATGGACATTGATAAAGAGACTTCAGTGAAATGTTTAAAATGAATATGTCATGATGTCATTAATTTGGTAAATGTATAACATAACAGAGTTTTATGAAATGATGTCTGGGATTGTGCAGTTATTTTGAAAACAGTGAATGTAAAAATACAGCATATACCAAATGTTGTTTTATTGATGGATTGAAATGTTTTGTAAGGTATGGGGGACAACTTAAGACATATTTTTGTAGGGCAAATGAACATTTATTAGAGAAATGTGATAAGAGAATATGTAAATTATATGAGGAAAGAGGATATGATAGCAACATTGCTCTAAATGCAAAATGATGGATTATTCATGGATGGATTGAAATGAAAAATATTTTGTGTGAAGGAGAAGATGATGAACAAACAGTTCAGGAAAGTGAGATAGAAACAGAATAAAAAGAGGCAGGAGAAGTGGAAAATATGAAGGACACAATGGAGAAAAAGTTTTCGCTATACATAGCTCTCTACTTCATATGTATCTTCTTGCCACAGCTGATTCAGTCCAATTGACTATACAACACAATTGCATTGTTGCACCCATCTGGGTTGTGGTGTCAGCCTAAATTCATCCAATTTTTTTATCCATGTTCATATTACACTATTGAAAAGTGGATAGCTAGAATAGGAGGAAAGGGTACTTTTAATATAAACTAAAGAGAGAGCGAGAGAGACAGCGGTGGAGAAAATGAAGAAGAAACATTTAGATGGCATGTAGTTAAAGGAAAAATAGTCAAAGCTAGAAAAGGGAAAAATGAAAGAAAAAAACAAAAGAAAGAAAGGGAACAGGTAATTATAAAATTATCATTTTAAATAGTAATTTAATTATGTAAGAATACTACTGCTATATCAATGGTGTAAAAAGCAGAGACATTTGATAGTTTTAACAGTTGTTACATTTTTGAAAAAAGAAAAGGGAATTCTACTTGACATTTCATGTGAAAAAAGTATAATTTGTAATATAGGCATTTATGAAAAGTACTCAAGGTTACTCTTATTGTGTAAAATGGATGATGCAGTGATAGGAAACCATGTGGTGGCAGTAAAAGTTGGAGAAAAAGAGAGAGAGGACACATATAGAAGAAGTAGTACAAAAGCAGAAACTGATTATGGTGAAGCTTCATATTCTTTGAATGAGTTGGAAGGAGGTACAATTAAGGGTGTGTTTTCAGATCATGATGCAGTTTGGGCAAGAGTAAATGTGACTTTAGATTATATTAAACAGGAAAGACTTAAAAAATGAATATTGTGAATATATGAGCAAATTTTGAGGAAGAAGCAAGGGGTTTATGGAAAGAGCATATAACAAGATTTATGTATTGAAATTGGTCTAGTTGGTGGATTGAGTACAAAAAGAAAGTTAAAAGATTGCATGAAATAATGGAAAATTAATTGTTTTAGGAATAAGAGAAATAAATATAACAAGATGAAAGAAAAGTATAACATTTGATGGAAAATTAAGACAAAAACAATATGGCTATAGAGAAAGTAGTGCATAAATAAAATAAGAGAAATCTTGTGGACATGTTAAGAAAACAATAATATGTTACAAGGGAAGAGAGAGAAAGTTTTTCCATTTTTGAGAAAAATAGACAAACTTTAATAATACAACAAATAGAATGAAAGAGGGCATTTCTGTTAGCAATCACACATCCAGTGGTCTGAAACCAGCTTGCAGAGGGTCATGGAAGGACTCTGCTTCCTGGTGTGTGTATGGATATTTGATAAGATGACATCCTCCAGTCTTCTGGAAAGAAAGTATGTTATGTGGACAGAGTGAAAAGGGGAATGTTGGATTTTTTGGGCTATGCTAAAGGTTCATTGGAGTGGCAGTCAAATGAAAAGAGATTCAAATGATCATACAATGACCATAATATACCACCAACCACACATACAGCAGTTGACTGAGGTCAGATTTGAACATTATACCTGTGTAGGTATAGAAGCTGGATTCCATGCAATGCAAGACAAGCACCACCACATATGTCTGACTTTAACAGTGTCACAGTGCACTTTATAGAAGCTGATAACATCATTGCATGCTGAGAAAAAGTTGCTAGGAGGAGTTTCTGACTTAGATGTGGAGTCATATCTCCATATAAAATTGTCTCCAAAGATGAACCCACACTCAAATTGACTGCAGTGAGACTAGAAGCCCTACCTAGCTATCTACAGAACACAGTATTTAATGCAAGTGCCATAGCACAAGTCTTAAGTTCATAGTGTCGGACAGTACTTTATAGCAGATTACATCATCAGTGTCTGGTGAGAAGAAGATGGTAGTAGGAGTATCTCACATGCTGTTCTAAAATTATGTTTAGAATGTGAACTAACTGAACACAAAACACACACCAGTTGACCGCAGTGAGTCTAGGACTCCTTACTAGCTATCTATAAAACACAGTACTTAACGCAAGCATCACAGCACAAGTCTTGCTATCATACTGTCAGGCAATACTTTATACAGATTATATAATCAATTTCTGGTGAGAACAAGATGGTAGTAGGAGTGTCTGACATGCTGTTCTAAAATGGTCTCCAGAATGTAAACTAACTGAACACAAACACACAGACCAATTGACTGCAGTGACAGCAAAACACCTATCTGACTATCTGCAAAACACAGTATGCAACACATGCATCACAGCACATGTCTGACTTTCATTGTGTCAGATAACATTTTACAGCAGATGACATCATCAGTGTCAGTTAAGAAGATGGTAGTAGAGGTGTCTCATATGCTGTTTTAAAATGGTCTCCAGAATGTGAACTAACTGAACATAAACACACACACACACATACCAGCTGACAACAGTGAGACTAGAATTCCTACCTAGCTATCTACAAAACACAGTACTTAACACAAGTGCCACAGCACAAGTCTGACTGGCATAGTGTCAGACAACACTTTATAGCAGATGACATCATCAGTGTATGTTTGGGAGATGATGTTGGGAAGCCTGCATGAAGTGGCAATGCAGTCATAAGCTAAAGAACATGCTACTTAACACAAGTGCCATGACACAAATCTGTATTTTTGCATTGTTACAGAACTTTATAGCTGATGACATGATCAGTGTATGTTTGGGAGAAGATGTTGGGAGGCATGTATGAAATAGCTGTGTAGAATTGATTGATGACATTAGGATACAGACTCATGTTCTTCTGACTACTCATATACACATGCATACAACTTGACTGCAGTGAGATTAGAACCCCTACTGAACTACTTGTAGAAGCTAGAGAATACAGTACAAAATACAAACAAAATGGCACAAATGGCACAGATCTGACTATTACACTATTGCAGAACACTGTATAGCAGATGATATCATTGGTAGATGATGGAAGGCCTGTATGAAATGTCTGTGTGGTTATGTACTACTATAAAAACTTTTGTTCTCAATGAGACTTGATTGATGACAGTAGGATACAGAGTCATGCCCTTTTGATTATGCACACTCACACTTACATATACAGACACACACACAATTTGGCTGTTGTGTTAATTGAACCTCTACCTATTATGTTCCCATCTGCAGAACACATTAGCTAATATATGCACCATCACCAAAGTCAGATTCTTCCTTGTCATAGTGGTGTTTATCGATGGTGATGTCATCATTATATGATGCAGGTAACATCCTGCTATGAGAGTGGTGTGCAAAGTGTGGACTTTGGATTTTTTGTTTTGGTTCCAATACGCAGATATACTTTAAAAGACAGCTTCTTAAACTATATGCAATAAGTTGTCAGCCATACATGCCACCTGTTTCTCAATATGTGTACATTACACGCACACACACACACACACACACACACACACACACACACACACACACACACACACACACACGCACACACACACACACACAAACACATATTTTGTGATCAGCACATATGCAAGTGTTGATGTATGTGTGTTCATATTGTGAAGAATTGATGCCTACAGTATGACATAAGACAATCTCAATATCTATTGTCAGTAGAAAGCTTTAAAAAATGTACTAATTCAGTTGTGCTATTGATTTTTGTAGTGTAGTTGACATTTGACCTATTACTGACATATTCTTTTTCAAGTGCATGGTTGCAGGGCACACACAAGTGAGTAAATATGTGTTAAGTCACTAACATGCCCCTTCCCTTTGATTGTGTTTTTAAATGGCTTTTGATGGGATGAAGAATAATTGGGAAATAACTATAGCAGTACATGCCAAACAGCTCTTTACATAGTGTACTGCTAAGCAACTGGTTTGCACAAATGATGGCAAAGTATTTGCACATGGGAGATTCATATTTAATGAATATAACTTGAACTTGAGAAGCAGTTATGCATATTTGCTATGGGAGAAATAGCTGACATGTGCTATGGTGCTCATACTGTAGTTTATATTGGAAATGTTATGTCATAAGTTTCATGACATTAAAAACTGTTGTTATTGCTTTCCTCATTTGCCCATGCTATGCATCAAGCAAACATGGTTCTCTGCTTAAATGGTAAAATAGTAATATTTCTATTGGTTCGCCTTCCTTTGCACAAACTCACCAAGCAGCGAGGCACAGCTGTCACCACTCTGGATTGTACTGAGTGCAAATAAAACACTGCTACTTAGCTTTCTCTGTGGCAGCAGGCATTAGAGCAATGAGCATATGTTTAGAATGCAAATGGTAGAGTATCTAAATCCAAGATTGGAGACATGCACTTTCCTGAAGATTGGAGACATGCACTTATTAAACCTGTCTTTAAGGGAAAGGGGAGTAGGATAAACCCAGAATCATATAGACCGTTAAGTCTACTTTCGCGTTGTGGAAAAATAATGGAGAAGGTAATACTGGATAAGCTATTGTCAGAACTGGATAGGTTGGGACTTGAAACCATATATCAGCATGCATATGTTGAAAATAGATCTATTACCACCTGTTACATGATGTTCTATAACAATATAATAACAGCTATGAATAAAAAATTGTGCTGTGATGTGATTTATTTAGATTTAACTTCAGCATTTGACAGGGTCATGCACAAAACACTGATCAATAAATTAGTACAACTAGGTATTGATGTACTGTTGATAAGATGGATAGCTGCATGGCTCACAAATAGGACATGGAAAGTATCACACACCAAATGGACAGGTGAAATACTTGGTTACAGTCAAGGTTTCCCCACAGGGCTCTGTCCTAGGCACTTACTTGTTTCGATTGTATCTTTCAGACCTAACTTTTTCATCTGAGGTGTTCTACAGTCTATATGCTGATGACATGAAGTTGGGTAAACTGATTACAAGTGTTACAGATAAGGCATGTCTGCAAAATAATTTGACTAAATTGACCATTTGGGCACAGGAAAGTAATATGTTGATAAATACATCAAAAACTAAGCATATGAGATTTGGGACATAAACCGAAAGGTGAATATTTAATACAGCACACAGTGATTGAAACTGTAGACTCATTTAAGGACCTGGGTATATGGGTAGATTCAGCTATGAGTTTTTCTAATCATATCAATCAATTGGCTAATGATAGTTATAGAACTATAGGTTATATAAAAAGATTTATAAAGTCCAGGAAATCAAACATAATGAAATCATTGTTTGTTAGTTACATTATACCCAAACTTGAGTATAGAATAACAATATGGAAACCCTATAGGAAAACAAGCATGAATAAACTGGAAAGAGTACAGTGGAAATATACTAAGGGCATCCATGGATGTGAAAATCTAAGTTATTATGAAAGACTAAAATATCTGAACTTGTAAAGTGTCTCTTACAGATATTTAAGAGGAGATCTTATTCAGGTATATAAGGCATTTAGGGACAACTACCTCTGGGAATGTTTGGGGTTATCAAAAAGTACTAGAGAATCATCAGACAACGTATGTAGAAGATTCTATAGGAATGAGAAGTGTACTAATTGGTTCTCTGACAGAGTAGCTGATGCTTGGAACAGACTACCAAATTACATTAAAGCAAGTACTAGTTTAGATATTTTTAAGAACAGCCTGGACATTTATTATGAGAACAAGTGTTTTGGCATATTGGCAAGCTAGAAGGGCTTTAATGCCCGTGCTTGAAACATTATATGTATGTAAATCCAGCACAATCCAGTTTTTTACACATGGTGTCAGGATGGCATTACATAAGTAAATATGATAATTCCTGTAAAGGTGAGAAGTAATGACTACAATGAAAAACTGTATTAAAATAAACATCAGTCAAGTGATTTATATCAATAGTACACATAAGGATTTGCATTTTTATATATTCAGAAGTCTAAATAACTGAGTAAATGTTTCAAAGTGCTGCCTATGCTCTGCTTTATCTCTGTGTTCCTTTGGAGCAGCGAGTTTAAGCAGCATTGAACAGAGTTAACCAGACCAGTGTGATGGATGCTATAGGACATGAAGAGCCATTCTCAGTCACTTGGCATTGGTGCATGATACCAAGCTCAATGCAAATGCAGAAGATAAAAAGTGAAGGGCTTTATTAGGGAGCATTTCTGCCATGTCTGTGGTGTGTGATTCTATTATTTGGCCAGATTAAAGGTATGAAAATATGGTAGATAGAAAAGTGATGAAATGGGGAGCAAGTACAGGAAAGAACAAAGGAGAAGCAATATAGGAATGTGCAGGAGGGAACTAGGAAAGAACCATAGCTATGCACTTTTTCAGTAGTGTAATATGAACATGGGTAGAAAATTGGATGAATTTGGACTGTCACCACAACACAGATGGGTGACAATGGAATCACATTGTATAGTCAATTGAACAGAATCAACTGTATTGAGAAGACACATGTGCAAAGTGGAGGCAATGTAGAGGACATTTTTTTTTCATTTTATTTCAAAAAGAGAGGAATGTTGGCAAAGGGATGTAGGAATGCCAGGGTCAAGTATGTAGGGTAGATGAGGAAGCAGGTACAGACAAACAGGGCAAACAGGACAAACATGACAGACATGAGGATGGTGAGAAACAAACACAAAATATTGGGGACATCATGATTGGGTACAGGGAAGGGACATCAGAGGTACATGCCTGTCAGGCATGGGGACAGTGAGAATCTAGTCCTCACCCTCAAAACTATCATTACTGTCCCTTTCTTGGCTTTCTGTTGGATTGTTTGATGTTTGAGTTTTCTCTGGATTTCCACAAGCAACTTCTCCAGATGGCTGAGGCATGCACCAATGCTACTTTCTAAGACCTCATGCACCACGCCTGGCAGCTCCTGGTAGGTAATCAAATCCCGACTTCCACCAATACCCCTGGAGGATACCACTGCACCAGCTGCCAGGGTTATGCTATCTGATGATGAGGGCCCAGGTAATGCAGGGGCTGCAGAGGCAGTACTGCCAGGTTGCATCCCAGATGTGCTAGGCATTGGTGCGGCAGCAGTTGGAGGGGTGGCAAGCTGAGCTACAATGGTTTGCCTACCTTCCTGTACTGGAAATCATTTTGTTTGTTGTCAGAAAATTATGACATCATAATGCTGCGATCACATATATAAAAATAAAAAATAGAGATGACGTAAGACAAAGAAAAGAAAAAAGATAATTAGAACAATTGTATGTCACATGCAATAATTTAGTGCAATAAAAATATATTTTTACTATTACATTAACTATACTTTTTAAAAATCCAAAATAGGTGTTAAAACTGTTCCAAATAATCCTTGCAATATGCATATATTGCACTTATGCTTTTAAAAATAATACAGATTCATTTAACAACATATTTATGACAATTTTGTTGAATTTCATATTCAATAATTTTATTAGTATGTATTTGTTGGATTTGAACCCATAACATCTGAATACACTATTATACTTGACTCTTACAATTACCTTGAGCTACAAGATAAAGCATGCATGTATGCTTTTACAGTTAAGATAAGCATGCTTAATTTGCTAGTAGTGCATGGAAGAACAATAATTTTATTAAAATAATGTTAATTTGTGCTGCATACATGCCCTTTGCTTCTCTGAGTCTTTTTAAGCAATCAGCATGGGCCTCCCTGTTCTCTGAGATCTCCTGAGCAGCTGAAGAACAAATAAGGAGAGAAAGAGAAAAACATTATGCATACCAGTCTTATCTATCTACAGCTTTCTACATCAACTAACATATCTTTATCTGTATACTTACACAACTGTGGGATGTCAGGTGTCGTAAACTCTTCCAGCCACTGGTTGAGTTGTTCTTGCTTGCACCATTTCAAGTCATTGTAATGATGCCTGCATTGTTCCCCATGTTTTTAATGCCAGTTGCACTGGAGACAGCCATGGCTAGTCTATTCCAAGCCTCCAATTTACACTAAGACCAGGTACAGTCCCCCTGCAGCAGTCAATGGCTGTAGTGCTTTATGAGGAGTGCACTGAACATTCTTGACTCATCTATACCCCATCTTTAAGCCCTGAATTGGGCACCATCCTAGCCATCTCCTGCCATGTCTGCATGAGTCATCCAACAACAGTTAAAGTGTTTTCCTGCCAATTCATGACATCATATTTTAAGGTCAGTACACAAACCTGCACAACCATTCCAACCATGTTTGCGCAATGTTAAGAGTAGAGTAACACCGGCACACAGACAGGAAGGTAGTTTATGAAATAGGAAGAGTAATGAGACATTTGGTATTAATTTATGGCTTGTCTGCTGCTATACCTGTTAAATGACTTTTAAGACATGAATTGGGGAGGTATAAATTTTATGACTTGAGACATATTTCTGAAGCCTTATATACTGATAAAAGTGATTTGTACAATGTGTGATTTAAACGTATGTAAAATATAGAATACTTAGTCTTCCACATAGGTATTTTTTTCCTCATTGCTACAGAAGACGTGTTTGCCAAACATGGTCATTAATTATATAGACATATTAAAGAGTGTGTGGTGCTACACTTTAGTTAACCATGTATATGTGTGACCTGACTAGATCCTGATTTATGCATTTGCATGTGTGATGCAAGAGTACTATGTGACAGTATACCGGAAATGCATATACTTGTATTACTTTCAGGTTAGATTTCTGAGTTCTGGGTCAGAGCTCACAATACATTCTGTTTTTCAGCTATACTTGTACTATGTGAGTTGTGTAGATGACTGTCAGTAAAGTTTGAAGTCCATCTCAAGGCAGAAATAAGATTTTAATTACAGAAACATAATTGTCAGGATACCCTAAGGCACACGTATAATTCATATGATATCAGCTGCTATACATATCTATTGTTATGTATAATTATCTTTATATTGTTAATTTCTATATAAATTTAAGTGGAGCAGCATTAATTAAAATTGGAGTATGCCAGATTAGAACACTGGCTCAACTGTATTGTGGCCATGATCTTACACCTATTGCCACAAGGCAAGCTAGGCAGCAGGTGTATTTTTTATATTCATTACTCTCCAGAGTGCTGACCATGTCAGGAAGGCGAACAAGGTAACAGTGTTTTATTTTATCAAGTTACAATATACCTTTGTTGTCTGTAGGTGTTCTGTATCTATAGGTGTTGTGTATTAGTGCTGACTGCTGTGCAATACCACTTAGCATGTGAAACAAGTAACAATGTATTTTTGCAAGTAACAATGTGTCTTTTTTGTTTGCAGTCATAAAGTGTATTTGCACACAGGTGAGCAATGCACAAATGAGACAGACAAAGGTAAAAATGCATTTTCTTTGTAAAAAATTCTGAATATCATTTATTGGGACTTGAACCATGGTCTAACTATTTTATGTCCTCAATGTCTTTACAAGGTGCGCTACACACACAGTTGATTCTTAACTGTAATGTATGCTGTTCATATCATTCAAGCTGATATTACATTTTAAATACTGACACATTTCAGCATGTGTGCTCTAAGCCATGCACAGTGAAAATATTAATATTAATTATTAATTTGCATCTTCACTGTGCACAAACGTCTGAATCTACACTATGAAAAAGTAACCGTGTAGTTAGGGAACTTGAAGGTGGGGAGGCTTGTGTATTTGGACAAAACAGAATATTGCTACTACTTTTGATTTATCTGCCGAGAAGGCTTCTAATTTTGCTAAGTTATTCTTGTGTTTTTCAACTACATTCTAGATTTTGTAACATGTTACAAAGCAATTTATATATCTAATAGAAAATGGAACTTTTATCTGCACTTCTTATAGTTTACTGTTGGCATAGGCATTTTTATCATTCATTTACATTTCTCATATAGACAAGTTATTAACTTTATATCCAAACTGAACTGAACGAGGCTCACCACAGCAATGAGAATCAAACCAACGATTTAATATAAAAGCACAACTGCAGTAACAAAAAGTAAGCGCTTTCACGTTACAGGAACGCTTCTTCAGACTTAAAAACACTGCTGACTAAACTTCCTTTATATACTACAATCAATCTAATTAGCTACAACTTAATTAAATCATTAACTAGCTCATCATATAAAATTCATCAGAACATTTAAAGCAACAACTTCATTACTAATTTTATATATATAAAATATATAAAATAAACACACATTTATTATATAAATAAATAAGATAAAAACATATATTCATCAATATGGGTGTATATTAGCTAAAAAATACTTTTTGTTACTGCAGTTGTGCTTTTATATTAAATTGTTGGTTTGATTCTCATTGCTGTGGTGAGCCTCGTTCAGTTCAGTTTGGATATACTTGTTTTTGCTCTATTGAGGCTCTTTATCCTTGAGCTGTCTTGTCTGAGAGATACAGATAATTTTGCTTCATTTTTTCTTGATGGCTTTGGAACATGGCGGAAGGAACCGAAAATGGCTCCAAGATACATAACAGAAATGGAAATGGTAGTATGAATACGGTGTGGGGAGCAGCAGCAATGGCTGATAATCCGCTCCTTAAATACACGACTGATGAGTTGTGTAATGATGGAAGGAGGTCTGGAAGAACGCAGAGAAACATAGAAGTGTTACAACTAACTAGGAAGATCGAAAACACACTTCAGAAACTACGTATTACTCAATGGCAAAGGCTACATATGGAGGCTTGCATATCTTTTAAGGTAATACCTAGGGGTCTGAGGGTGTTAAAGATGCCGACCTTTGGTACAACATATCCCATTTTATTAAGCAAGTGGCAAAAGCTGAATATAGACACAAGTAACAGCTATATGAGACTGTTAATTGAGCAATATTAGGACATAGAAACTAATTTACTTCAGGATATTATGACAGCAGAGAATGATTTATCGTAGAGAATAAATATGGAAGGCAAACAGTCTTTTATTTCTGATATGCTATTGAGGTTAACAGCCTTAGATCAGAAACAACTGTCTGACAAGAAGAAAAAACTTGAACGAGATCTACGGGATTTTCAAGGGGGGCAGATCTTCGCTTGGCCGAGAGAGAATGGTAGGATGTCAGTACTAGATATGAAAGAAGTTACTGCTCCTTATGTTTCCCATGTTAAGAACTCTAATATCGTAAAGAATAATGAACAAAATATTATCAGGAGCAATGAATACACTGTCCGTTCCTCATCAGCTGCTCCGTTGTCATCAGTGACATCACTAGAGGTACTGCCCATGGTGGATGTCCCGCCTACCATGGGAGCAGCACCTTTGACGGAAGTTACATCAGTGGGAGTTATACCTTCGATGGGAGTTTCGTCTATGGGAGTCACAGGAGCAGCAGGTTTGTGTGTGAATGGCATTACCATGACAGGAGAGTGTTCCTCAACTGCGAACGTATGCATTGATGTTCTGAATGGGGCGAGAAGAAAGGACTGTAATGTTGAACCTGCTCGCAGTCTGGACACTTTGGATACGTTCACCGACAAGGAGAACTCCTTTCATTCTTTTCCGTTGCCAATTCGACAGTTGTCAGAGGCGAATTGGATGCCACGGGGACGTCCAGCCAAAAGGAAGTCAACGGAGGACAGGTACGAGTTTCAGAGAAAGATACTGAGACCAGTTACCCTAACTTAATAGTTAATTTGTCTAAACATTGTTTGTTTTTGCTCTATTGAGGCTCTTTATCCATGAGCTGTCTTGTCTGAGAGATACAAGTTATTAACTTTCATCACAAGTGTTATTGTTAAAATTGTTATTTTGCAATCTTCTGAGTTACTGCAGAGAAGTGTAATGTACATGTCACTGTCACAGGTGTTATTCTTCTGAGATGGCCCAGAGCAACCTCCAAGGGAGTGGTGGGCACAATGAGAGGTGACTGGCAGTCATAAATTGACTGTTCTATTATAAATGTGTACACATTCTGACAATTGTGTAGAAATTATATATACCAATTTAATTTTGTGGTATTCCCTGGTTTGTAAAAAGCTTCATTTTTTTGAGGGGGGCACCTATCATTTGTGTGTTTCCAGTACAAAAGTGTGTTTCAAGTGCTTTTCTCTTGAAAATGTGTAGGCATCCTGATAGTTCAGCAGGAAGGAAAATACATTACTAAAGTGGTATTCCTTGGTTAAACAAACATTGGTTTGTCTGTGAGGGTGAGGTGGGACAACCAAATCTACTTCAGAAGATTGAAGCTTCAAAACTTCAAAATTCAAAAAGCTGAAACCGTAAGATCAAAGTTTAGAAACTTTGAAAATGTAATAAAAAAACATAAAAACATTTTTTTTTATATTTTTCCAGGGGCAAGCCCCCTCCCCCTGCACCCCCACACCCCCTGCTAAATAAATATTCCAACTCCAAGATTGCACTACAGTGAGGAAAACAGTAAATTTCCTGTTCCATGCTATACAGCAACCTCCATTCAAATAGTTTGAAGTTTCAAAACTTTGATCTTATGATCTCAGCCTTTTGAAGTTCAACATTTTGAAACTTCAAGCTTCTGAAGGGGATCCAGAACAACCACATAACCTTCAGTTTTAACAACTAAAATGTGTGTTTCCAGTGCTTAATGTTGACAACTCTGCATGTAGGCAAGACTTTAGTCATGTGATATTTATGTGTTGTAGCCTTCTCTTTTTTATGTCACATTGAATTATGGCACTCAAGCTTACACCAGGCAAACCCCCTTTCAGTGATTCAGAAATCAAGTCATAATCCAGGTGTTCAGGTACTATAGCACTTTCTGCTTGAGAGAGGACATCTGGATATGGCTGCCAGAATGTAGATTTGGAACCAGTTAGTGAACGATGTCAGTGCAGTACGGGGTTGTATCAGGAATTATGATCAGGTGCTTCATCGGGTCACTGATATGATTTCATCAGCCTGGAGGACACCAACTGCAGTTATTTGTGAACAGCTGGCTATGGAGAGGAAGGGATTGCTACCAAGCTCCCACTGACATTAAATGAAGAGTTCCTGTCCACTGTCATAGGGCCAGACAGCTCATTGGAAACTGCACACTAACAAATGTTTGATATCGGTACTGATGTGTCTGAGAGGACAACTGTGTCCCTGGAGCAGCTTCCAGGTAAGCTTGCATATTGCAAGTTCTACATTTGCTTGCATAGTAAAGTATAATTTGAGTAATACTTCCTGGAGATTTTTTTAATGTACCTATTGATAATTTAATAGACTTATATGACGCAGTTGTTCATTATACATGGGCTGTGGGTGGACATGCCAGCCAAGTTTCAGTTAAAACTATTCTTGCCAGACATATAGACAATTGTGTATTCACTGTCACCCTGTGTTATTCCCATTCTGATGTTTAATTTGCATCCTTTCCTTGCTTCATTTCTTGCAGGACCATCCTCCCTACAAAGTGTGGAGTTGCACATGGCAACAAAAATGTTTTTTGCTTACTGATGACCATTCATCAGATATATGCATTCATCTGTATGTGTGAGGTGTGTGTAATGAGTGTCTGTATTGGTCTACCATCTGTCATAGTGGGACCACTGTTAGTTTCTTATCATATAAATAGTTTTAATATTTCATATAGTACTAATTTCATTCCTGTGTTTGTTGCTTATTATCACAGGTGATTCTGACAGTGGAAGTGTAGGACTCCTATCACCTGATGTTAGAGTATCAGTAGGCTCTGATGATCATGGTGGCCAAACAGAGGCACAGTCGGGGGTGCAGAGATTGAGATTCAGCCATCCTCTGGATTTCCATCAGACACAGTCAGTATGTCTACGCATACCTATTCCAATGAGCCCTCAGATATTGAACAGATGGAGGGTAAGACACTTGATCAGTGTATTGCTTTTAATGTGGCTTCAGTGCTAGTTGACTCTGGCTGTAGCCAAAGTATGGGTGAGATTCCACATAGGAGAGTTGTTAAGAGTGCTCAGAGGAGGCCTGCTGTCCACCTTCTAACTGATCTTGGTGTGTCTTTACATGCCTCTTCACGTATGTTTAGGGCAGTCATGGAGGCACAGGCACATTCCATTACAGCCACCGAGGACATTATTAGATTTGTAGATGTGGCACAGGCTGATGTGAGTGACTGTTTCCATTGTATGACTGATTCAATGGATCAGATGAATGGCATGATGGAATGGGCAGTGTCTGTGATGGAACGTCTGCTGGGAATGGACATAGGTGAGCAGCAGCATATAATGTTAGTCAATATGGCTGAGCCTGATCATGGTCCTGCAGTGGCAATATTTCCACTGCTCTGTCAATGGTACCATCCAGCAGACATCAGTCACATTCAGGTAGCATATTGCACATCTAACCACGGGCATGCAAAGCCAGTTTTTGCACTTGGGGACGATGACGATGAACTGTTAATTCTACCATTCAGGGTTCACACGTCTGACATACCAGGACATACAGCTTGCACACAGCTTGGGTGTGTTCTTGCAGGCACTCACATATGCATTTCACCTCGAGTGCCTTTACAGACACATACACACATAATACGTACATGGGCCATTCATGAGTCTTGCAGCTTATTCAGTCTCAGTGGCCATTTGATAGCTATCTAAATTTCTGCCTGCCTGTTTTTCTCACTCACGCACACTCACTACCTTTTTTGTCAGCCTTGGCCTCCTGCCCTCCCCCCAGAAAACACACTATGCAAATGATGATAACTATCCCTTGTCCTTGCTTTCTATCTTTTAGATTCAGGGATACATAAGTATTTTTTCTGATGCACAGGGTGCATAGTTGACTGAGTGCTAGGTTTATATGTTTTTGTAATGCTCTTTTGGAAATTCTTCTGCTTTCTTACAGGTTTTTGTATTGTGTGTATGTTTGATGCATGAAGCCTATTAATTGATAAAAAGTAGACATCTATTGACATATGTCAGTCCTATTGCATATTGATGTCATCGCTGCAAAACTCCCATACCTTCAACTTAAGGACATTAGAAAGTCAAAATATGCAGGGATCTACCATTCATTTGTGTTCTTACCCATTTATTTTCCTTTTTCAGGTTCAGCACTTACCTTGATAGTCCTGCAGTTGCAAGTGTTTTAATATACTGTAGGGTACACAGTGCACTGCCATTAAATGGGGTAAGTAAAGGTTGTGAGCATTGCCTTGCATCAATTGTACTAGATACACACATATATATATATATATATATATATATATGTGTGTGTGTGTGTGTGTGTGTGTGTGTGTGTGTGTGTGTGTGTGTGTGTGTGTGTGTGTGTGTGTGTGTGTGTGTGTGTGTGTGTGTGTGTGTGTGTGTGTGTGTGTGTGTGTGTGTGTGTGTGTGCATAGGATGAAAGTTGTACCCCTTAAGTGGTCAGCATGTGTGCTATATGTTGCCTCTTTTCCAGGCGAGGGCATTTTGTGCACACCTATGTCTACCTACACCCACAGTGGCTGGTGGTTCCCCCTCAGAGTCATCACCTGCATGTGCCGATGGTGACCTTGCCAGTGGTGCTGGGATGTGTGTCCCTTCCCCTTGGTGTTCCTGTTGAAGTTGTTTTCCCAGGATAATATTGTGAAGGATAGCACAGACAGTGTAAACTTCAACACAAGTAATGGGATCGTACTGCAGGGCCCCCCTCCAGAATGTATCTAGCTACCGGAACCGTGACTTCAGCAGCCCAAACACATGCTCTTTGACATTTCTTGTTTGAGCATTTGACTCATTATAGCATTCTTCAGTAGGTGTTTGTACATTTCTGATGGGCTTCATCAGCAATGGATCGAGTAGATACCCTACATCGCCCAATAAATGAAGTTGTGGGATATCCCCCCTAGAAAACCTCTGGTAGAGATTAGAGCTGTACCAGATATGGGAGTCATGGTAATTGCCAGGGTTGCCAGCACACACTTTCAGGATTATTCTCATCTTCTGAGTGGTTGGCTGCTGAGATTCACCCGCAGAAATCAACTGACAAAAGCTGATTTAAGTATACGTTTCTCTGCACTTATTTAAGATTAGATATTTGTAGATAATTGTTTCACTTGAATACTGTGCTCTCTGTCTAGCTGCAGTTAGTTGCCTGAAGTGTGAAAAAGTGTAGCCATCTGGATACATTGAAAGTTGTTAGACTGCTTTTGAAATTCTGTGTTAACTCTTAGCCTAGGGGGTCTGGTTGCATTATAATCTGTGTTGGTCACATTTCTTAATAATTCTCCTCATCTTCCGAGTGGTTGGCTGCTGAGATTCACCTGCAGAAATCAACTGACAAAAGCTGATTTAAGTATACTTTTCTCTGAACTTATTTAAGATTAGATATTTGTAGATACTGTTTCACTTGAATAATGTGCTCCCTGTCTAGCTGCAGTTAGTCTCCCACCCCCCCTCCCTGTTCTTGTTGTGGTATTAATCTTGATGGCTTTGGAATTACCCCCCCCCCCCTACACACACTGTAAATCTGGTTTTGGATGCTCCTCCTGGGTCCATCTCATTTGCTCACTCAACTGAGTACAGTGAGATCATATTTTGATTTCAGACACTCCTACCAGTCCCATCTCCTCTGCTGTGTACAGAGAGAGCACTTGGGAAGGGCATCCCCTATAGCATTTTAATCTGCTCTGTTCCCTCCCTCTCCACAAAAAAAAAATATTTATATTTTCTTGAGCTGCTCTTACATAACTGTCTTCTACCTTATTACCTTAATTTTCTGTTCTGTGTGCTTTTAAGTGTTCAAGTGTTCTTATTTGAACTTTCATAACTTACTGCTCTCTGCACTTGTTTTTGTCATTTTTAACTTATCTGCATTTATTTAAACTGTATTTGCCTTAATATTGCTACACACTCAAGCGTGCTAGCTTGTACTGCATTTAGTGTTTTTTCTACTGTCATTAGCTCATTCTTTCTAACACAGAGAGAACTTTTTGAGAAAGCCAACCTTAAGCTCTTAACCTAGTTCCTCCTTCTCCATTTCCACTTTACTAAAAATATATATATATATATATATATATATATATATATATATATATATATATATATATATATATATATATATATATATACATATATATATATATATAAATTCCAATCAGCTTGTTTTCTGCCTTTCCTGTAAGTAGTCTAGTCCAGATACAGATGTGCTGTATCCAGGACTGTTTGTAAGCTTCTGAGCCCCCAAAGCCTTTCTGTGCTGGAGGAAATCATTCTAGATTATCAGTGGGAGTGCTAAGCACTAGGCAGCCTATCTACCACAAGAGTGGTTTCTGGCCCAGAAATTGTAGTTTATTGGCCATTTGGGCAGTTTTCCATCTCTTTCAAATTTCTGGTTTAAAAGCCTGCATTTGCGCTTGTTTCCCACCTTTCCTGTAACTTGTCTAGTCCAGATACAGATTTGCTGTATCCAGGACTGTTTGTAAGCTTCTGAGCCCTGCCAAGCCTTTCTGTGCTGGAGGGAAGCCTTCTAGCTTATCAGTGGCAATGGTGAGCACTAGGTAGCCTATCTACCACAAGATCCAGATCCAGAGACTTAGTTTTAGCACTTGAATTTGCTTATTCGTGCTCAGCACTTGTATAGAACTTGTTGTAAGCACTAAATAAGCTACAAATTACTACAGTACTCAACCTTCCTCATTACCTAAAGGAAGTTTTTGTGCTTACTTTCCTCACTTGCTTAGAAAAAAACAGCTCTTGTACTCACTTTCCTCACTTGTCTAGAGGAAAATAGTTGTTTATTCAGGCATTTTGAAGGGTCAGCTCCCAGTGTTCTCTCCTGTCTATTTGATGAATCTGGGCATCTTGGGGCAATTTAACAATTGCCTCATGTACACAGACAACCCTCTCCTCCTACCACCCAACACTACAACCTGTGATAGATGCACTTATCTAGCCAAACTGGAGGTAAAGCTCTCTCCAAGCAAGACTGAACTTGACAGTCAAGAGGAAAAGGTAAACACTTGCACCACATCACACTCATTACATAGTCCCACTAAACCTGCACCATCAAAATCCACACATAGAAACACAAAAACATTCGTGGAGGCTCTCTAGTAATAATCTGCTCAAGCAAGAGAGACCTCCAAAGCAGAAACTCAAGCAACCCCCCCAACACAACCAAAATGACACATAGCCCACAGACTCAGTGTGCCACTCAACCACAGCCCATAAGGCAAAACAACGTACCCAACACACTAGTCATAGGTGACTCCATAGTCAGGCACACTGATGTCCCACTCACCAGGCTAAACAAGGAGAAGGTTACTGTCAGTTGCCTGTTGGGTGCCAGGATCTGCCACATAACCCACGCACTCAGGTCACTCCAAAACAAGTACAAATATGACTCTGTCATTGTCCATGTTGCTGTGAACGACCTGAGACGTACCTCCCTGGACTACATGAAAAGAGACATAGAAGAGCTCTCTGATCTTTTAGACCAGGCAGGTATGACACTAGCCTGGAGTAGCATCCTGCCATCACCCAGAATGATACCGTAGTACAATGACAAAATGATTGACTTCAACAATTGGCTAAGCTTCTGGTGTCATTCTAAGGGGATCCAGTATCTGTCTGCCTGGGGCGACATGGTCGACAGACCATGATGCTTTGCTAGAGATGGCCTGCACCTGTCACCCCTGGGATTCCAGATACTGGCAAAGGCTCTTGCCACCCCTATAGTGCCTTTTTAGGCAAAGTTCAAATGACAAATTCACCACCGTAACAAGAACAGAAAAGCAAAAGCTGAGGGTAATGTTATTCAAAGCTAGAAGTTTAAATCTCAAAATGCACTCACTCGAGGCACTCCTTAAAATGGAGAACATCAATATCTGTGCAGTGACTGAGACCTGATTCAAGGCTCCAGAGAGCACCCCTGCATTACCAGGCTCTAACTCATACCACACTTTTTGGCCATCTAACCAGAACAGCAAAGGCGGAGGTGTGTCCATATTCAATAAGGATATCCACACCTCCAGGCTAGTTGCTCAGCATAATGCATCCAAGGTTATCCAAGTGCAACTAACTCTGGGCAAAACTGCAGTCCAAACTGTAGCTTGCTACAGATCCCCAACCTTGCCCCAGGATTTCCACTCCTCTTTTCTTGATATACTGGAAAATATTATGGTTCAACCAAACACCCTAATAATGGGCGATTTCAACTACCCCACCATTAACTGGGAAAACTGCTCATGTACCAACTCCTTCACTCAGCGCTTTCTGGAATTCATAAATTCCAATTTTTTGAATCAACTTATCCACACCCCCACCAGGGGCAGCAATATCCTAGACCTAGTCATTACCAACATGAGTGACCGGTGTTCCACACCTGGAGTCAACTCCTCATTGGTCAGATCTGACCATACGCTAATCACCCTAGATAGATATCCACATCCCGCCCCCACTCCCCATTAAGGAAAGCATGGTAAAAAATGTCTCCAAATCCAGCTTCATGCTTCTTAAGACAGAAGTGGTGAACTTCATGACCCCCATGCAGATAGACAATACAGTTATGACTGCTGAATCCTACACAAATGCACTCTATAAGCACTTACACGAGTGCATGGATTGTGCTATCCAAAACAGAATCAAGATGCTATCCTCCCAAAAAAGGAAGCCAATCTGGTGGTCCCCGGCCATAGACCAACTCTACAACAGAAGGAAGAAACTGTTGCAAAAGAGAGTAAACTCCCATGAGTGGAGGAGGTCCCTGGTCAGCCTCAGTGAGAAACTGAGATCCCTTATAAGATCCTCCAAGGCTAGCTATGAAAACAAAATCACCACTGATTCTAAGGACAAACACAAAACATTCTATAGCTATGTCAAGAATCTCAATGGCAACACCCAGATCTGCTCTGAGTTACAGCACAATGGCACAAAAATTACAGAACCAACTGATATTGCCAAAATCCTGCCAGATAGGTTCAGTGCTAACTTTACCCCCCTCTCACCCCCTAAAGGGCCCATATCTATACAGGAAGAATGCAAAGTCCCTGTAATCACAACTACACAGGTAAAACCTGCACTCTCTAAAGCCAAAAACACAACATCCATGAAACATGGATCCCAGGCTGCGTTTTACATGAACTTCAGAATGAACTGGCTACCCACCTAAGCACCATGTTCAATCATAGCCTCACATCATGCTTTTTCCCCACTGAATGGTGCACAGCAACAACTATCCCACTCAACAAAGGGGGAGCCACCACTGATCCTGGGAACTGTCGCCCTATTAGCCTAACAAGCCTGGTCTGCAAGGCCATGGAATGTATCATCATGGAATTCATAAACAAAGACATTGGTAACCTCCAAACTCTGGACCCCACCCAGTTCAGGTTTGTGAAAGGCAGATCATGCCTCCTGAACCTGATCGACTTCTTTGAGGCAGTCACCAAAGCTGTAGATGAGGGTAAGGTGGCTCACACAGCCTATCTTGACCTCGCCAAGGCTTTCAACACCATCCTCCATTCTGGAATTATAGCTAAACTCACTAAACTAGGTATAAATCCCTATGTCCCTATGTCACAAGATGGGTTGCCAACTTGCGCACTGACAGAACCCACACTGTAAAAGTTGCAGACTCTAAATCTGACTTCAAACCAGTGACAAGTGGAGTACCACAGGGTTCAGTCCTGGAACCTCTCCTGTTTGGTATCTACTTCTCTGAAGTACAGGCTAACACAGAAGGCCTCTGGCTAATGAAGTTTGCAGATGACTGCAAACTAGGAGCTAGTGGACATCCTACAGAAGGCCTCACTGGGACAGATGCCTGGTGTTAGAGCCATGGCTTCAAGCTCAATGCCAAAAAGTGCACTGTTATCTCCTTTAGTAAAAACTCTGTACCCATGAACTACCACATAGGTGGCAGTCTTCCTAATGCTGAATATGTGGCTAGGCTTACTTAGGCCTTTGGGCCGATAGCCTAGTACCTACCTATGAACCTATGAACCTTAGTGTTACACATGACCAGGCAATTAATGGAGTGGAAACCCTTTCTGTTTATGTACACCCTTCCCTGTTCCCCGGGTGGTACTTTGATCTCAATGTACATGCAGTCTATGGCACCCAGGGCTTCAGAGAAGTGTGCTACAGGGTAGAAATCCTGCATAGATGTAGGTCTGTCCTCAGGCTTACAGGAAAAAATGTAAGCAGTCAATGGCAAGTTGTAGCATAGCATTCAGGAACTGATGTAGGATCCTGGAAACGGATGCCTGTGACACCCACAATATGTCCTCTGTTGGTCTCTAGAAGGTTCCTGTAGCTAACATTTTAAGTGCTACTCATGCCTTAGTCTCCACAGGTGCTGGCTCCCCTCAGTTTGCCCTTGCTCTCAGTTGAGGATGACAGAGATTGCAGAGTTCCTGTAGTGTGTCTATCCACTCTGTAAAGCTCTGCTATTTCCACCTCATGCAAACCATGAAAAGTTAAATAGTCTCTAAATATCCTTCTCCTTCTTGAACAAGGTCAGTCAGCAGCAGCAGCAGCATAGACTTAGGCCTGTTGCACATACACGTATAGAACAGCAGCAGCCCCTAACATTCTTTCTGTGTAGAGTAGTTTCCATACCTACATTCCAATAGGTTTTGGAATTCGAGGCCAAAGCCTGTACTGAATGCACACGATTGCTTTATAGCTTGCTGAATAGTTCCTTCATCTTAGATTGGTTTAATAGCATACAATTCAGCTGTTTATGCTGTAATCAGCATGCCACTATGTTTACTGGGTTTGCATGACTCTACACAACATGTAGTGCCACTTCCTGAATACAAATTAGCACACTACTATGTGCACATCGTGACATGCACATGGATTTAGTGAGCCATGTAGGGTTTATTGAATCTAGCCTGGAGTTTTAATGTATTTCCCATCTCTGGTTCTACTAGGCCTATAGACAGTTCAAACTATGGGAAAATGGAACACTGAAATGCAAGTGAATTCAGATTTTGGTTTAATTGTTTAAAAGGATCTTTATTACTATTAGCTGACAAAATCAAGGAAGTCTGTTTGAATGTGTAAAAGTACAGTTTTGTACCTACCATAAATGTAGATGTTCGAAGATCCACATTGCTGCAGTCCTAACACTTGGGTAGTCCGCTGTCCCTCATTCGGCCCGAATATCAGAGCATAAGGCTGACGTCGGTCAGGGCGCATTTGACTGACATCAGAACGTCAGGGTACAAATGCGCATGACCGACGTCATATCCTCAGTCTTTTCTTGCCCCAGATGTCAGAAGACCCTAAAAAGAAAGGTCCAAACCCAAAGACCACAACTAAACAAACAGCTAGTCTAACACCAAAAATATGTATAATATATACAATATATACAAAATGCAATATCCAAAATGCAGTTTACCTCAGATGGATAACCCAACCCACACAACCACCTCAAACAACAGAGGGGAAGGAGGGAGGGTAAATTGGACTGCAGCAATGTGGATCTTCGAACATCTACATTTATGGTAGGTACAAAACTGTACTATGTTCTTCATCTCACATTGCTGCAGTCCTAACACTTGGGTAGAATCCCAAAGCAGAGGTAAGGGAGGATGGCTAAATTATAATGAAGCAGGAGCTGCCAAAATGCCCTGCAACACAGCAGTGGCAAAACCAGCCCTGGATTTAGAGTACAAGGGAAGGTGGTAATGCCTAGAGAAGGTATGCACTGAACTCCAAGTGGCTGCCTCCAAAATATCCTTAGTAGCCACCCCCTCAAAAAGCTGTTGAAGTGGCAGTAGCCCTAGTGGAATGAGGTCTAATCCCAGCTGGAATCTCTTTGCCATGATGGGAATAACAGAAAGCAATGCAAAACCCAATCCACTTAGAAATAGTTTGTTTTGACACAGGCTTGCCCTGAGAGCACAAAGCAAAAGAAACTAATAACTGCTGAGATTGTCTGAACCCTTTAGTTCTGTCCAAATAATATCGCAACTGCCTGTGAACATCTAAAGTGTGCAAAATCTTTTCCCCTTTAGTTTGGGGATTTGCATAAAAAGTAGGCAAATGAATAGTTTGGTTTAAAGCCACACTAGAAACCACTTTAGGCATAAAGGAGGGATTGGTACGTAAAGATACCCTATCCTTGTGAAAAATTAAGAAAGGCTCAACTGCCATAAGGGCCTGCAATTCAGAAACCCTTCTTGCAGAGGTAATGGCCAACAAAAAAGCAGTCTTCCATGACAAATATTTCAACTCAGCAGTAGCTGCAGGCTCAAAAGGTTGTAGAGTGAGTTTCTCCAACACAAAATTGAGATCCCAAGCAGGAGTAGGAGCTCTTCGTGGGGGTCTTATATTCTTTGCCCTCTGAGAAATTGCTTGAATAAAGGATGAGAAAACAATGGTGGGTCACAATCGTAGTGAGCTGAAATTGCTGCAGCATGAATCTTAATAGAAGAGAAGGACAAACCTTTGTCCAATAACTCAGTAAGATATTGAAGAGCCACACTTAAATCAGGCTCAGAAACATCCAAATCCTTAGCTGCACTCCAAAATAAAAATCTCTTCCATTTATCTGCGTACACTTTCCTTGTACTAGGCCTTCTAGCTTCCAAAATCACATTCAAAACTTGTTGTGGAAGTTGAGACCCTCTATGGTTTAAAACAGAATATGCCATGCTGTTAGGTGAAGAGAGTGAAGTTTGACATTCAGCAAATGACTGTCCTCCTGGGACAACATATGTGGAATCAAAGGCAAAGGCCATGGAGGCTTCCGTACTAGACTTCTCAGGAGTGGGTACCAGTGCTGTCGAGGCCAATCTGGAGCTATCAAAATCATCCTTGGCTTGTCCTGTCTGACCTTCAGAAGTACCTTTGGGAGGAGAGGCAGAGGTGGAAAGGCATACACATGAAGATTTTTCCAACTGAAAGAAAGAGCATCCACTTTCCAAGCTGTGTGATGAAACCGCTTTGTGCAAAACTTTGGCAGCTGGTTGTTTAGTGGAGAAGCGAACAGATCTATGTCTGGAGTTCCCCAGGACACTGTCAGTTTCTGAAATACATGAAGATCCAGTTTCCACTCGTGGGGATCCATGATTTGTCTGCTTAACACATCTGCTAAGGAGTTCTGTGCTCCCGGCAGAAACCTTGCCTGAAGACTTAGTTGTAAACTGAGAGCAGTCTCCCACAAAATCATTGCTTGCCTGCATAGAGGATAAGAATGTGTTCCCCCTTGCTTGTTGATGTACCACATGACAGTTGTGTTGTCTGTTAGAATCAACACCTGCCCTGGAAGAAGTAAATCCTTGAAAGCTATTAATGCAAACTGGATTGCTAACATCTCCTTCATGTTGATATGTAGATGTTGTAGTCTGGCAGGCCACTTGTCTTGTATCCACTTTCCATTTAGATGAGCTCCCCAAGCTATGTCTGAGGCATCTGTCGTTAAAATCTGACTCGCCTCTGGCCGGGTCACAGAGAGTCCCTTGTTTAGGTGACATTCCTGAGCCCACCACAAAAATTCCTTTTGAATGCAAGGTATTATTTGAATGACAGTGTCCAGATCCTGGCAGTGCTGTGTCCATACATTTTTGAGATACCATTGTAGCTTCCTCATATGCAGTTTGGCATTGGGAAGCACCAGAATACAAGATGCCATGAACCCTAAGGCTTGAAGGACTGTCCTTGCAGTCAGCCTGGACTGATGAGATAGTTGATGGAAGTAAAGGGATAGACTATTTTGTTTGTCCGGGGTTAAAAAGGCCATCTGGGATGCTGTATTCAGTCTCACACCCAGAAAGCACATGTCTTGAGAGGGTACTAGACTGGACTTTATTTCGTTCACAGAATACCCCAGGCATCTTAGCACTGCTATCACATATTCCAAATGATGAAGAAGCTCTTCCCTTCCTTGAGCCAGAATCAGGCAGTCGTCCAAATAAGGATAGATCTGTATTCCTTTTAGCCTGAAGAAAGCTATCACTGGAGCCAGAACTTTCGTGAACACTCTGGGCGCAGTAGATAAGCCAAAGGGCAATGCAGAGAACTGATAGTGAGAAGTCCCAGCTCGAAAACGCAGATACTTCCTGCAACTCAGTCTGATAGGAACATGAAGGTAAGCCTCCTTGAGATCCAAAGTTACCATCCAATGATCTTTGCCCAGCAGAGGTAAAAGCTGCTGCAACGTCAACATTTTGAACTTGGGAATGTCCAGATAAGTGTTGAGGATAGACAAATCCAAAATTGGTCTCCACGTGTTCCCCTTCTTTGGGACTAGGAACAGGCGAGAATAAAATCCTAGGCCCCTTTCTGGCAAAGGAACCGGCTGTATGGCCCCTATTTGGAGTAGCAGTGAAATTTGCTTGTGAGCCTCTATTCTTTGTTGAGGAGGAATGTCTGGCATGCCTTTGAAAGGAGGCAAGGTATGGAAATAAAACCTGTAACCGTGATGTATGATATCCAGTACCCATTTGTCTTGGGTAATCAAACTCCAATTTTCTTTGAAAAGTGCCAACCTTCCTCCCAAAGGTGCTGCCAGGCGAGAAGGTTCTGGCAGCTGAAAAGGTAGGTCATTGGGTCTGTTTACGAAAGGACTGACCCCTGCCCTCACTTGAAGACTGTGCAGGAGAACTCCCTGTTCTGGGCCTGAAAGAGCCCTGACCTCTGCCCCTGCCACGTCTAGATCTACCCCTAGACTGGGAATCATAAGAAGGATACGTCCACCCTTTAGTAGGCCAATTTCTACTAAACTTTGGAGGCTGAACCTGCAAAAAATCTTTAACAGTCTGCATAGACTTAGCCTTATCTTCCATTCTCTTTAAAACTGCCTCAACAGGAGAACCAAACAAGACATCAGATTGCAAAGGGGCATCCAAAATCCTAGTTTTAACATGGTCGGATAAATTTTGATCCCTCAGCCAGGCATGCCTGCGAAGAACTGACCCAGTGGCAGCCACCCTAGACGAGGCCTGTACAGCATCAAAACCACATTGCAAAGAATGCTTACCCACCTGCTCAGAAACATGCACTAAATCTTGTAACTCTTTACAGTCAATACCTTCTGCCAGGGCATCAACCTTAGATTTCAACTGAGAAAGGAGATAATTTTGATATTTCAACATGTGAAACTGGCAATTCAAAGCTCTCATGGCTAGAGTGGAAGAAGTATAAACTTTCTTTCCCCATCTATCCAAGACCCTGGCCTCTTTATCTGCAGGAACCGGATTTTTGACAACAGAAGCCTTAACACCCTTAGGCCCCTGGCTAACAGTTTCTGGGTCTGCCCTAGGACTCTTAAAAAGATACTTATGAGCTTCAGGCACCCTGTAATACCTATCCGGTTTAACAGGAGCAGGAGGCAAAGAATCAGGATTAAGAGAAGCCTCCGCAAACACATCTTCCACCACATTCAGAACAGGAGGAATAGCTAAAGGCCTATGCTGGGGTAAAAACAAGAATTCCCTAAGCCTTTTCCTGGAATCAGAGAAATCCTGACCCTCCCATTTAAAATGCTCTCTCATGGAGTGAAGGGTCTCTGAAAAAGAAAAATCCTCAGGAGGAGAAGCAGAAGGAGTAGAATCATTCAAATCAGAATCAGAATAATGAGAATACTCCTGCAAGTCTTCAGCCGAAGACTCAGACACATCCGAAGCCTGCTCATAATCCCCCAACACAGGTTCCATCCTAGGCCTCTTATCAGGAGGGGACATAGAGCCCCTAATTAAAGTAATTAAATCCTCTGCCATTTTGAGCATGTGCTTCTTGGGCACAGCACCTGAAGAACTGGGAGTGACACCCACCGAAGCTAAACTAGGCCTGCCTCTAGGAGAAGCCTTGGTAGCAGAAAGAGAGGGCCTAGACCCCTTAGTAAGGGAGGGGAGTACAGTTACTTGAGAAGCCCCTACAGCCTGCCCTGCCTCCTGGGAGGCCACATCCTGTAAAATCAGAGTTTCTCCCTGGGTCTCCAGAGAGGCCTCCGTCGGAACCACCGGTTCCACCGACACCTCTAAAGAACTGGCGTCCGGTTCGGACGACTCCTCTAACCTAGGTTTAACTGCCTTGTCCTTGCGCTTCTTTGAGGAAGCCGGTGTCGGAGCATCCGACGGCATTTTGTAATTGCACCGCTTCCCAAAGACCAACCTTGCACAATCCAACCTCCGCTTTATAGTGCGTTTATTAAACCTAGCACAAAAGCGGCAACCAACAACGTCGTGCTCAGGTCCTAAACAAGGTATACACAAATTATGATAATCTCTATGCGGTATCTGTTTCCCACAAGAAATACAGTTATTCACTTTTTCTGACATCCGGTAAACCACTGAGGCAAGAAAAAACAAAATATTCCCCAACGGGGTACTTAACCAACTCTGACTTCGGTCTGAAACTCCGAATTCGAAAAATTTCAGAACGCCGAACGGCACTTGCAACACTGCTTCTGCATCGGACCATGCGGCAAAAAAGACTGAGGATATGACGTCGGTCATGCGCATTTGTACCCTGACGTTCTGATGTCAGTCAAATGCGCCCTGACCGACGTCAGCCTTATGCTCTGATATTCGGGCCGAATGAGGGACAGCGGACTACCCAAGTGTTAGGACTGCAGCAATGTGAGATGAAGAACATCAATTATTTCAAGTAAATCAGTGGTCATATCAGAAACTGACATAAAAGAATATTTACTGCAATATATATATCAATTCTAAGAGATAAGGAGTCATACAAATGCATGATTTCATATTTTTGTCTACCTGACTCTTATTGGAAATACATGACCCAAAACAATTATCGACTGACAGCTACTGAACAGACTAATTCTGGGTACTGTAAAAATAACCTCATCTCCTAATTGGAACATTTACCCCATCTGCTAATGGGAACATTTAGACATGGAAATTTCTACAAAATACTGGATGTTTCTAATTATGGACGGATATATTTCAGTTAACAAAGCATCTCAATATTTATTTGTGTTAAAAAGGATCTGATACCCTTACTGTGGTATCACTGTTCAGTGATTTCTTAAGGATTAAGTGAAAAGGTATATCCTTCCTTACAAACTGCAGCAATAATTGCTTTGCTCAAAGCAACTTTCTTCAGGCACAAGAACTTCTAGATGGCATGCATTTTTTTCAGTATTTATACTTCAATTTTAAAAGTAAAAATATAGGTTTTCAGTAGGCTTGCCCAATACTACTGAAATGCCTGCAATGACTCATGACATCATACCTACCATGGTGATGACATTAAATGGGAGGCACCAGTCATTCCCATTATCCTTAGACCAGAAAGTCACACTAGCTAAATACAAAACAAAAAAAACCAAGTCAGAGAATAGGTATTATGTGATAATATTGCATAAGTAAATGTAGACATTCATCTTATGATCACTGCTGCAATATTCTTAAGCTATATGGGATGTCCTGCGAAGGACTGTACCCAGCTAACCAGGTTTCCAAAGCTTTAGGGCTCTTTCCACATGAACAAGGCACAGACAAATGTAAAGCAGTGATTACAACCTGATGTTAGGGTACAAAATACCTCAGATGTTTTTCTACCAAAGAGTATGCTCCTCTCCAAGCTGCATAAGTTCAACAGTTGGCCAAATCTTCTCCTTAGCTGGGCATATAAGCTTCACAATGGATATTACATTCCTCTTTACAAAAAAAAAATATTCTGTATGCTTTATTTCAGGACATTTCTGCTTATTCACCCAATGGTATCTTTTAGTTTCTCGCAGAGTCGAAATTGATGAAAATTCTGTGCAAAATTAGTTTGCTTTTCGAAATCTTGTAATATTTTAGTTCAGGAACATTGTTTGGAACTGGCATATTAGTGGACAGAGGGCTCTTGACAAAAGTTTCTTTAAAAAAAATGTTTTTTTCAGAGCTTCAGAGCAGCCATTAACAGTTCCAATGCATTCCAGTACATTCTTATTGGGCTCCTTTCTCAGCTGTAAGCTGGTCCAATGCCCTTGGTGGGATTCACTAACTTTTTGTAAGATTTTTTTTTTTAGGGGAATTATACTGCTTATTTATTACTCTGTTGTGAGGAATTCAGGGTATTGTGTTTGGTGCTTGTGAATGAAACATTTTACCTCAGAAACTTCCTTTTTGTCGAGGAGGTTTTACCAACTCTTCTTATCTTTGTTGTCTGCCTGAGAGACTCTACTTGCAACTAAGGCATGGATCCAGGTCCCATTCAGTCTTTTCCTTCTTTCTCAAGCCATAAAAAGAAGAAACTTGTTCAAGAAGCTTGAGTCTTCAAGTCAGCTTCTGTCTTGCCTCGGACATTGATGGCTGACTCTGCTGTGGCCATCAGTTGTTCCTCAGATCATTTGTCTTTTTCTCATAGTCTCTCTGGTGTTAGACCTCAGTTTGTACCAAGAGTCAGACACATTCTCTAAAATTGTCCATTCGTCTTTGCTAAGTAAGAGAATCCACTCTTGTGGGAATTGGGGAAGTTATAGGGGTATGCTTCTTTGCTTACCTGCACTGAGGAGCATCTTCCCTGGAGAAGACCTTCATCCAGCTGCTCTTTTGTTAGGGAGGTCTCCTAAAACAGAAAGCATAAGTCCAGGCATTTTTTTTCATCTGGGACAGATAACTGGCTAGGTTTGACAAAAAAGATTTTTGAAAGCATTTCATTAATTGAGTGATGGTTATCCTGATCAGAAGAGTAAGAAAATTATTTTTTCCCTGTCAAATAGTGACTCTCTGTCCAAGGAACAGCATTTCAAATGGGACTATGTTTCTCATATTCCCTTTTTACAGCAGGAAGATTCTGATTCTCAAAAGAGTTCTTTTTCATATTCTTCTCCTAAACAATGGTCATGTTCTAATATGATTGCCAATATGAGGGGCTTCTGCTCCATGGGAAAAATATGAGCTTGAATCGCAATAGAGATAGTATAATTTATTAGAAGGAGATTTCCCTCAATCTGTACTTGTTCATGAAGTTTTTCAGACCATGAAGGTTAACCTTTTGGCAGCCTGAATTTTCCCTTAAAGTCAGCCATCTGCTCTTAAAAAAGTATAAACAAATTTAGGAAGAAGCGCACCAGAGTCCACCAGATAATATTTATTTAGCGCTTTCATCTTTTAATATTAAAAACTTCATCAGAATGAACAAGCACATAGAAAAATCAGTAGCCAGACTCACCTTAAATACCATACTCATTCACTAATAATAAATCATTAAATTACATTAAAGGTATATGCCATGAAAAATAAACTAGAAGCATGAATAGCAGCATAAATGAAGCAAATAAAAAAAGTTAAAGCCTTTAGCCCAAATAAATGACAATTGTGCAAGATATACATAAACATATAAATATATATAACTATCTATAAAACCTTGTAGATATATAAATTCTACATATAAAATTCTGCCCTAAGTCTAAGAATAAGGCTTATAGAGATAGTACTGTTATACCATGATTGTTCAG
Source organism: Protopterus annectens (assembly GCF_019279795.1). Taxonomy (NCBI): domain Eukaryota; kingdom Metazoa; phylum Chordata; order Ceratodontiformes; family Protopteridae; genus Protopterus; species Protopterus annectens. The sequence continues at coordinate 234,740,335 of NC_056735.1, read as the reverse complement.
TGATATTAGTCCTCATCTGCCATCTTAGTTCTTGTAGTTCAAGAAAATCATTCAACGGGCCACCTCTATCCCCCATTACCACTTGCTCTAAAACAGTAAATTTAAAACTATGTCCCTCATTTTTAAGGATGCGTGCAGCCAAAGCATTTTTGGGATCCTGTTTTTTAATCTCATAAAAATGTTGATATACCCTAGATCTAAGGACATTAATTGTCTTTCCAATGTAATAACTTGGACATAAATCACAGAGGGCAAGATAAACTACTGCCTTACTACTACAACTTATTTCTTTTTATATTTAAAATTTCCATAATTAGGTATTTTTATCTCCTTACCTTCCATAATGTATTTACACTGAAGGCAAAATCCACATTTATACATTCCAACTATACATGTGTTGTTCCTACAAGTTCTCTCTAACATATTCTAAAATGTAATATCTTTCTGATAGATAATTTTTGGGGTGGTTCCTATAATTTCAACGAGGTCCTGACTGGTGTTAAATAGATTCCAATTATGTTTATTATCTGGTTAATACCATTAAATTGCTTGTTGTACCTAAAAATAGCAAGTTTTTTAAAATCATTGGTCTCTACCTTACACACCCCCATTTGTAATAAACTTCCTTTTCCTAACAGAGGGAAGAAAAAACCTTTCTCCCTTTTATTTATCATTTCCTGTAAAATTCCATCCAAAAATATTTCAGGATAATACCTTTGTAACAACATATCCCTCAATACTTGTATTTGATGTAAAAATTCATCCCACTCAAATACCATCCTGGTTAAACAGACGCCTTGTCCTTTCACCAAAGATTTTTTTCTGGTAAAGTGGAGGAAAACTGTCAAAATGTGGGAGGATATTGGAATAAGTTGGTTTTCTGAAAATTGTCATATTAAAACCTTTTGATTCTATATCTTTATTAATAGTAATATCTAAATAGTTTATCTCATCCTTCCCTATTGTATATGTAAAATCTAGGAAATCTGTAGTTTGTTTTATGTAAGCCAGAAAATTCTGCAGCTCTTCCTCAGTACCATTCCATAAAATTATTATGTCGTCCAAATACCTCCCATAGTATTTCCAATAATGGGCATATTGACTATTAAAAATAAATTCTAGTTCCCAAAAAGCTAAAACTATATTAGCAAATATGGGGGGCACAAATGGCCCCCATTGCCACACCCTTATATTGTTTAAATAACTGTTCTTCAAAAACAATGATGTTTGTATCTATAATTAATTCCATAAGGGTTCTGATGGTCCTAATACAATCATGTTTAAGTTTAGAATACTTACAAAGAAATAGATAGAACCACTCAACCCCAGTGTCATGTCGGATTACAGAAAACAGATCCCTTAGGTCAATTGTCATGAACAGAAGGGTATCATCATACATGTTCCTATTAAGTTTCCTAAGCAAATCCCAAGAATCTTTTACTACCCATGCACAGTCTTTTAATACAGATTTTAACTGTGTGTCTATGAATTTTGCAATAAAATAAGTTTTTGATGCTTTTGCATCAACAATTGGCCTAAGGGGGGATTGGCTATATCTTTATGAAGTTTTGGTATTCCAAAAATAGTTGGAATTTTTGTGCATTTTACTTTCATAAACTGATGTTCTTCTAAACTACTTTCTCTGTTTAGTAGTAACTCTTCTAATAACACATCAACTTTCCTATATAATATATTTTTTCATTCAAACTTATGTCACAATAAACATCAGTGTATAATATGCCCAACATTTTGTCAACATAGACATTAGTATTCATAATTGCCAACCCACCCCCTTTATCAGGTTTCATAACTCTAGTTGCTTTGTTGTTACAAATGTCATTAACCAATTTTATTTCATGCACTTCCAAATTATTGTTTTCAGATACGAAATTGGCTTTATTATTAAAAAGAGTCCATATATCATGTTCACACATTTTCTCAAAAGTCTGTACTACGGGATGTAGTGGTGGATTAAACAAACTTGCTTTTTTGCACATGTCATGTTCAATAGAAGTAGGGGGTATTCATTTAAAATAAAACTGTAGGTTCAACTTTCTTGTATATAGCTTTAAATTAATCAATACTTTATCTATTGATGCATTCCTGCTAGGAACAAAAGAAAGACCTTTGTCAAAAATATCTGCTACACCCTTACATTGTTTAAATAACTGTTCTTCAAAAACAATGATATTTGTATCTAGAACTAATTCCATAAGGGTTCTGATGGTCCTAATACAATCATGTTTAAGGTTAGAATACCTACAAAGAAATAGATAGAACCACTCAACCTCAGTGTCATGTGGGATTACAGAAAACAGATCCCTTATGTCAATTGTCACGAACAGAAGGGTATCATCATACATTTTCCTATTAAGTTTCCTAAGCAAATCTCAAGAATCTTTTACTACCCAATAAGTCCAATAATGGTGAATTCCAACTGGACCCTTTAGAATACCCCCTCTGAGGAGGTCGGAATGACTAAGGAACCAGAGAGGGGGTATGAATTATTACAACTGGAACCACAGGGGGAGGGGGAGGGGGAAGAGGAAAATGTATTGAATTTATTTGGACAAGATTTTAATATATGTGATGAAACGAATGATATGCTGCGAATTAATACAGACTCCTTTCTTAACATTATCAAGAATACATGTGATGATTTTAGTTTATATAGCTATAGTGACTTTTATTTTGATAGGAAACTAGCAGATATTTTTGACAAAGGTCTTTCTTTTGTTCCTAGCAGATATGCATCAATAGATGAAGTATTGATTAATTTAAAGATATATACAAGAAAGTTGAACCTACAATTTTATTTTAAAGGAATGCCCCCTACTTCTATAGAACATGACGTGCAAAAAAACAAGTTTGTTTAATCCACCACTACATCCCGTAGTACAGACTTTTGAGAAAATGTGTGAACATGATATACGGAATCTTTTTAATAATAAAGCCAATTTCGTATCTGAAAACAATAATTTGGAAGTGCATAAAATAAAATTGGTTAATGCCATTTGTAACAACAAGGCAATCAGAGTTATGAAACCTGATAAAGGGGTGGGTTGGCTATTATGAATACTAATGTCTATGTTGACAAAATGTTGGGCATACTATACACTGATGTTTATTGTGAAATAAGTTTGAATGAAAAAATATATTATATAGGAAAGTTGATGTGTTATTAGAAGAGTTACTACTAAACAGAGAAATTAGTTTAGAAGAACATCAGTTTATGGATGTAAAATGCCCAAAAATTCCAACTATTTTTGGAATACCAAAACTTCATAAAGATATAGCCACTCCCCCCTTAGGCCAATTGTTGATGCAAAAGCATCAAAAACTTATTTTATTGCAAAATTCATATACACACAGTTAAAATCTGTATTAAAAGACTGTGCATGGGTAGGAAAAGATTCTTGGGATTTGCTTAGGAAACTTAATAGGAACATGTATGATGATACCCTTCTGTTTGTGACAATTGACATAAGGGATATGTTTTCTGTAATCCGACATGACACTGGGGTTGAGTGGTTCTATTTCTTTTTAGGTATTCTAACCTTAAACATGATTGTATTAGGACCATCAGAACCCTTATGGAATTAATTCTAGATACAAACATCATTGTTTTTGAAGAACAGTTATTTAAACAATGTAAGGGTGTGGCAATGGGGGCCATTTGTGCCCCCATATGTGTTAATATAGTTTTAGCTTTTTGGGAACTAGAATTTATTTTTAATAGTCAATATGCCCAATATTGGAAATACTATGGGAGGTATTTGGGCGACATAATCTTTTTATGGAATGGTAGTGAGGAAGAGCTGCAGAAGTTTCTGGCTTACATAAAACAAACTACAGATTTTATAGATTTTACATATACAATAGGGAAGGATGAGATAAACTGTTTAGATATTACTATTAGCAAAGATATAGAATCAAAAGGTTTTAATACGACAATTTTCAGAAAACCAACTTATTCCAATACTCTCCTACATTTTAACAGTTTTCATCTACTTTACCAGAAAAAATCTTTAGTGAAAGGACAAGGCGTCTGTTTAGCCAGAATGGTATCTGAGTGGGATGAATTTTTACATCAAATACAAGTATTGAGGAGTATGTTGTTACAAAGGTATTATCCCAAAATATTTTTGGATGGAATTTTACAGGAAGTGATAAATAAAAGGGAGAAAGTTTTTTTTCTTCGCCCTGTTAGGAAAAGGAAGTTCATTACAAATGGGGGTGCCTAAGGTAGAGACCAATGATTTAAAAAAAACTTGCTATTTTTAGGTACAACAAGCAATTTAATGGTCTTAACCAGATAATTAAACACAATTGGAATCTATTTAATACCAGTCAGGACCTCCTTGAAATTGTAGGAGCCACCCCAAAAATTATCTATCAGATAGATAATACATTTAAGAATATGTTAGAGAGAACTTGTAGGAACAACACATGTATAGCTGGAATGTATAAATATGGATTTTGCCTTCAGTGTAAATACATTATGGAAGGTAAGGAGATAAAAATACCTAATTATGGAAATTTTAAATATAAAAAGAAATATTGTTGTAGTAGTAAGGCAGTAGTTTATCTTGCCCTCTATGATTTATGTCCAAGTTATTACATTGGGAAGAAGATTAATACCCTTAGATCTAAAGTATATCCACATTTTTATGAGATTAAAAACAGGATCCCAAAAATGCTTTGGCTGCACGCATCCTTAAAAATGAGGGACATAGTTTTAAATTTACTGTTTTAGAGCAAGTGGTAATGGGGGATAGAGGTGACCCATTGAATTATTTTCTTGAACTACAAGGACTAAGATGGCAGATGAGGACAATTGCCACTGAACAACCAGGGCTTAACAGTACTATCTCTATAAGCCTTATTCTTAGACTTATGGCAGAAGGTTATATGTAGAATTTATGTATCTACATGGTTTTATAGATAGTTATATATATTTATATGTTTATGTATATCTTGCATAATTGTCATTTATTTGGGCTAAAGGCTTTAACTTCTTTTTATTTGCTTCTTTTATGCTGCTATCCATGCTGCTAGTTTATTTTTCATGGCATATACCTTTAATGTAATTGAATGATTTATTATTAGTGAATGAGGATGGTATTTAAGGTGGGTCTGGCTACAGATTTTTGTATGTGCTTATTCATTCTGATTAATTTTTTTATTTTAAAAGACGAAAGCGCTAAATATTATCTGGTGGACGCTGGTGCGCTTCTTCCTAAATTTGTTTATTTGGTCTGGTGTTTCTCATGGACTCTTAAAAAAGTATGATAAACTGTAAAAAGTGCCCTTGTCTCGTAAGTTCCTTTTTTCCTAATCGCAGCAAAGATGCTGCAGTAATTTCCTTATCAAGTTCAGCTTCTAACAAGCTTATTTCAGTTAATAACCTTATCCATTCTGACAAAATGAGGAAGGTTTTGAATACGTTTGTTAAAAAAGTTTATTATTTTTCTACTTTAGCCTTGGGAATTGTAAATTGTCAGGTGCACATTCACTAAGTTTTTGCTGACCTCTGATAATTTAATAAATTGAATTGCTGTTTTTCCTCCTTCAGATATTAAAATGTTTGTGTGTTCTATAGTATTTGCTATGTCTCAGATATGTAAATGTGCTTTCCTGTGTTTCTCTGTATTTGGTTTACATGTTCAGTTTGCTATATTGCTCTTTGAGTTACCTACATCTCAGAGTTTACAAAATGTCTGGCTCCTGTAGCCCATTACAGTTTGCTGGTCATTCACATTTTCCTGATTGCTGATGTTGTGTCCCAGGATGCTGCCACGGGTTGCTTTTGAAAAAATATGCATAATTACAGGGTCAGAATTTGCCAGAAGGTCAAATCAGATTTTTTAAATGCTCCTCTGGATAAAGATGTTATTTGATCCTTCTTAAAGATTTTGATGAAAGGAGAAAGTTAATTCAAATATTATCCAGATTTTTAATCTTTCTTTCCAAAAAATAACAAAAACATTTGTTCCTCTTCAGGCTTTTCTTTCACAAAGCAGAGCATGTATGCCATGGAAAGTTTGGGCAATGAGAATTTCAAAAATCAGTGACAGGGAGGGTTGAAGAAGGAAGCAGGATCCTCCAGGAGCCAGTGACAGATTAACACATCAGACTAACTAGTTGACTCGCCTAGACCTTCCCCCTCTCCACCCTGGCCACCCCATGAATCTATCCGAGAGTATAGGTCTTCGTTATCCTTTGTGGCAGCAGATAACTTCCTGGGTGTTAAGAATCAGTCTAAATGGTTAAAGCTGGCAGTGAGATTCCTTTCCTCAGTTTCAAGGGATTTCATCACATCATCCCAGCCAAACTGGCCTGTTCCCTTCTGTTTTAAAACAGGTGTTTTTTTTAGGGGGTGATAGAACCTGATTCCTCATAACAAGAAGGGCAAGGGTTTTATTCAAGATTTTTTTTTTTTTGGGTGCCAAAGAAAGAAAAGTCCCAGATGCCTGTCCTAAACATTTCCTTTGTAAATATTCACATCATATTTACAAAGTTTAAAATTCTTTTTCTACACTTACTGTTATCTTCATTTCTACTTCCAGTTTTCTGGTAACTTCGAATTTAAAAAATTCTTACCTTCACATTCCATCCCGCAACAATTCCTGGCACTTTCTGTGTTTCTCTGTATTTGGTTTACATGTTCAGTTTGCTATATTGCTCTGAGTTATCTACATCTCCAACAGAGTTTACAAAATGTCTGGCTCCTGTAGCCCATTACAGTTTGCTGAGCATTCACATTTTCCTTATTTAGACAATTGCCTGATTTTGCAGATTCTTCACAGCCTATCAAGAATCTCTGACTTGGGTATTTAATCTACTTTTCACCCTGGGATTGCAAGTGAACAGAGAGAAATCCGCTTTCATTCCTTCTCACAAGGTAGGTTTCTGGGGTATCTCCTAAATACAACACTTATGATGGTATTTGTTCCGCAAGATAAAGTGAAGAATTAGAGGCCAATATTTTCTGACATTTTCAAACCAGACTGAGGCATCTGTTAGTGAATATCTCAGAATTCTGGGCTTGATCACCTCAGCTAAGTTCATTATTCCCTTGACCAGCTTTGCATAACAAAGGTTCAATGGTTTGTCAAGATAGTTTGGAATCAACACCAGTACCCACTATCAATTCAGCTTCTATTGCTGGGTTTTGCAAAAAGGGAGATGAATTGCTAGATAAATCAGTTGTCTCTCAACCTTTGTCTTTGACTGGGGAGCTGTGCCTTAGAAAGTAAAAGTGCAATGTCTGTGAAACAACTTGACAAGTCAAAGCATGTAAATGTCAAAGGAATTATTTATTATTTTATTTAACATTTGTTTGCCAGGATAGTCCGACTGAACAACAAGTGTCCATTTTCAGTGGAGTCCTGAGGAGAAAAGCTCCATAAGTTTACAGAGAGAAGAAAAATTTACAAAACAGACATTACAGAGTAGTAGCATGCAGATTGTAGACTTTACAGCCGTTAGTATACAATAAGAGGATATTCCCCTTTTAGGTTGAAAATACAATTGCACAAAATATACAGTGAGAGTAGATAAGAACCTGGTAGAGCATTGGAAGATATTTTACAATTGAATAGCAGTATATAAATGTTTAAGTTTCCATATATACATACAAGTAAATATACAAATATACATGTAAGAGCATATATATATATATATATATATATATATATATATATATATATATATATATATGGGTCTACTTCATAAGACCGAAAGACCAAAACAACGAAAGTTAAAACAATGAGACCAAAAACTAATATCACAATACCGAAAGTTTAAAATAATGAATGATATCACAAGCTGAAATATCACCATACCATATGTCAACACCACTATTAGGATATTACCGTTTAAAAATACATCAAATTAATCCATAAATTAGAATGTAACTATATCCACAAATGTATATATACATCTAAAGAAACCTTACACATTGTGCTATGCACTGAAGACGCTTTACTCAGAACACTATGGAAGCCCCAGGAGTTTTAGGCAGCATATACCAAACAGTGCCTTCACAAAAAGGGAAACAATTATAACAAGTAGACAACTACCTATACCATTTAGAAAGAACGAAACATAATAAAACGTACTGGGGATGTAAATATAAAATTTCAGAAGGATGTAAAGGACGAGCTATTACTGTAATAATACCTAATGGTGATTTGCTGGAGAAGTCTGTAGCACACAATCACCCAACAAAACCAGGTGAAGTAGACAGATATAATGTGTCATGATCTTAAAACCAGAGCTACCTACAGTTGAGATACCCCTTGTTTGATAGTGGAAGATGCAGTAGCTTCCACTTCCTTAGATTCTGTTTGCCACATACCTCGCAGGAAAGCACTACTGCAACAGGTGGGGCATATACGACGTAAAACAAGTTTGCAACATGATGAAGATTTAACAATAAACAGTATAGACTTTTCAAACTATCCATTGAAAGATGGAACATTTGTTAGTAAATGTATGACCAACCCTAGCACGGATACTAGCGTAGTTGTATTTACCACTATGAAAAATTTGTACGAGTTAAGTCATGCTTCAATTTGGCTCATGGATGGTACGTTGTTCAATAAAGGAGTGACCATAAGTCAATTATATAGCATTCATGGGTTTGTGAAGTATGGTACACACAGCAAAGCAATACCTCTACTGTATGCGTTTTTGTCAAAAAAATCTCTTAAATCTTATAATTATTTTTGGCATTGCATATTTTATTTACTATTTCAACATGGCTTTGAAATACAGGTACGTGTCATATTATGTGACTTTGAGATTGCAGCCTTGAAAAGTGTTTGAATGAATGTTCCCACTGCCCGCTCAAAAGGCTGCCTGTTTCACTTTGGGCAAAATATCTGGCATAAGATACACTCTTTAGGGTTGACATCACTGTATAATACATTTCAGTCTTTCCAACTTGCCATTAAAAGTCTCGTAGCTCTAGCATTTTTACAAGATGAAGAAGTACAAGTTACATTTGATTTGCTTAAAGAATCCTTCCCATCAGAGGGTCGTGATGTGATTAGATTCTTTTTTGATTGGTATGTCTACAGATTACCGTGTAAATTTAACACTAGAACATCGCCAACTATGAGATTTCTCCCACTATTTCTCATTAAATTTTGAAATGTTAGTGAACTAAACGAGTTATGCTTACCACATACACAAAACACCATGGAAACCTGGCACAGGAGACTTAAATGTCTTTTAGGTGGAAGGGGTACCAATCTCTCGGTGTTTTTATCATGTCTGGTGCGGGAACAGAATCGAGTTGACGAGTTACGTATCAGGATGGCATCAGGGTATGTACCGTCTCCAAAGAAATGGAAATTTATAGAAAGACATAAGCGGTTTCAAAATGTGTTGAGTAACAGATCAGAATATTCCTCGCTGGAGCTTGTAAGGTCTATCGCTAGACTACTTAAAATGTGAATCTGCTGTCATCTCATACCAGTCTAGTTTTGCATTGTGTGCTTTGAGTACGTACTGTTGTAATTCTGTATATTACAGAATAAGTCATGCAATATAATCCTCTACACGTACCATTCCTAATTACAATTGTGAACTACCTATGCAAACTAAGCAATCAGTATATTCACTTAAAACGCGATTGACACGTTCTAGTCAGTGTTTTAACTCTCATTGTTATGGGTTTCATTGTTTTGGCCTTCCGTGATTTTGAAAGTTCGTGCTTTTGGTCTCGTTATTTTAATTTTCATTGTTTTGGTCTTTCGGTCTTATGAAGTAGACCCATATATATAAATATATATATATATCTATCTATATATATATATATATATATATATATATATATATATATATATATATATTCACTTCATAATCTCAAATTACTGAAACATCGAATTTCAGTATCTCAAAACTATGAAAATGAATCCACAAAACACTGAAACTACAAAACCCTGAGCCCAAAACCGCGAAATTCAAAACACCGAACAAACCGCATACACTACATCATACATACATCACAACACCCACATCACAACATAAACAAAAAAAAACTACACACACACAACTCATACACACATAAGCAGGGCGGCAAGCCACCCTGCACCCCCCACACCCCCCCTACTTATATATACTAACTCCAAGATCGCACAAACTCACACATGCACATTCTGCAGTCCCTCACACACACACATCAAACATATCAGCACACTCAAACACACTCTAACCCCCACTCAAATTCCTTACAAAACACTCACTTACCTGACAAAACACCTAGATCCACACACAGAACCGTGCACCATAAACACACAATCCCGGACATCAAGTAGCGTAAGGCCATAACCGCAAATTCGAGATATTTGAATTCGCGATTATGAACTTTTGCTATTTTAAACATTCAGGTTTATAGTCTTGAGATACTGAAATTCGACATTTCAGTATTTCGAGATTATAAACAGCTCCCGTATATATATATATATATATATATATATATATATATATACATTGTCACTGTTAGACAGAGGCACAGTATACTAACTTCGAAAAAGGGCATTGCAAAATTAATTTAAAATGGGTGGTGAAAGCCATACACACTCTGGCTAGGCTTATAAATGCCCTAGGGCAGATAGCCTAGTATGAACCTATGAACCTATGAACCTATATATATATATATATATATATATATATATATATATATATATATATATATCATACACACACACACACACACACACACACACACACACACACACACACACACACACACACACACACACATACATGCACATGTACATACACTCATATATAGGTTATTGCTCACACATGGATAGGTACAGTTAGATGGTGTTGTTTGTGTTGTCCAGGACAGATGGGGTGTAGAAATAGTGAGTGGATGAGCCTTCAGGGGGTCAATTACAGTTGCATAGATGGTTGTTGAAGAGTTATGTTTTAAGTAGGCTTTTGAAGGAGGGTGTAGAGTTTTGTGGTCTGAGATCAGGGGGAAGGTTGTTCCATATTTTTGCTATTTTGTGGGTGAATAGTGATTCTCCAGAGTTGTTTTTGCATGTGATGGTTTTGATTAAGGCTTTGTTGGAGGACCGAAGTTGTCTATTTGAATTGTAGAAGTTCAGCATGCCAGTCATGTCAGGGGTTTTCTCAGGACAGTACAGAATTAGATGAGCTAGGCTGAGTTGATGGTACGTTAATAGGTTCAGAAATTCAAGCCAGTGCAAGGCTTGTAGGGAAAGGCAGTGGTGGGATCGTGATTTGGCATTGTTAGCGAATCAAGCAATGTTGTTGTAACAGATGGAAAGTTTATTAAGGTCAGTTTTGTAAAGATTAGTTAGAATTGGGGATGCATAAAGTAGAGTAGATATAAGGTGGGTCCTGGTTATTGCAATTCGAGATTCAGTGGTTAGATAGCTTTTACAGCGATAGAGGGAACCTAGCTTTTTGTGGACTTTAGTGATGGTTGTTGATATGTGCTTTGTGAATCTGAGTTGCTGGTCAGTGGTAACTCCTAGGAGTTTAGCCTCAGTGACAGGGCTGATTTGGGTTTTGCTGGTGGAGAGTATAGTGAAGGTAAGGTTGCTTGTTTTAGTAGGGTGAAATAGCATTAGTTGTGTTTTCCTGGGATTTAGTATGAGTGGTGAGCTGTTAAGCCAGTTCTCTATTTCAGAGAAGGCTCCTTGGGTTTTTTATTGGAGAAGTTGGATGTTGGGTGCAAAGCATATGAGAGTTGTGTTGTCAGCGTATTGGGGAAATGATGACTCTTATAAATGTACTCAAGTCTCTTAACCAACTTTGGATTCCATGACCTCTGCTAGCAATCAGAGATAACACCTTAGTGATGTGGCACACAAACAAACAAGGGGGAACCAGAACTTACCCTTTTTGCAGACTAACTATGGTAACCCACAATCTATCAACTCATTTCAGTTTGTCCCTGCATGCATTCTGTGAAAAACAAATCTTATAGAGGGCAAGGTGAGAAGGACAAGGATAGACCCCTAAGAATGGAAGTTGAACAAGAGTGTCTTTCAGGAACTGATCCATCTGTGGGGAACTACTCAAGTAAATCGGTTTGCCTCAAGATGATACAGACAACTAACAGAATTCTGCTCCAGGACCCAATGCAAGCAGGCCTGGAAGGCAGATACTTTTTCATTCCCATGGACAAGAATGTCCCTGTATGCATTTTAACATTTCCCTCTGATAACTAGAGTTATTACCAAGATTCAGAAGGACACTCCAAAGATAACTGTGATGATCCCCTTTTGGCTCATGCAACATTGGTTCTCCCTTATTTTAAATTTGGTCAAAGGCCAAAATGAACAGTACTGTTGGCCAAATATTCTCTAAGACTTAAGAAAAAATAAGAATTTACTCATCAGGGAATAAAAGTTGAAGAAATATAATTATGTATAAAGAATTCTTTAACTCTTGATGTAAATATTATAAATAATATGGTAGCTACTTTATTGTTTAATATTTGTTTATCGTTTAACTGACACTTTAAACACAGCTGAGGTAATAGTTACAGAAATGACTGATATGTTGAATTGCAGTAATTGCTACCTCAGTTTTATTGTCTATATGAATTTGTTGCTGAATAAATATGATGTCAGTGAATTAAGATTAAACTAAAAGTTAAAAAAGGATGTGACTACTGGCAATAATTACCCCTCTTAGCCTTCTCATTCTGCCTGTTACCAATACTCATAAACTTTTGTGTGCTCATTTTCAGGAACTGACTGAAGTAGTGCTTGTCAATTGTGCTACTAGTGGCATGATTCACCAAAATGATTCACATTACTGTCACACCTGTGGCACACATCCTTGGGGAAGGTCCACAGTATCTGAGCATGTGCCAGTTGATGTGGTCTCATACTCATATTTCTTGCATGTGATACTGTTGTGGAACAATTAAAAGAATGTTATGACAGTTCAAATATGGTTCTGCAGCAATTAGTTTTCTTCCCAGATCTTTTTAACTGAATAAACTAGTTAACTGCATAAAATAGTAATTTATAATTAACTGTACAGAACATTTAGATATAAAATATAGGAGGTAGGAAAATGTAGTAAGTGGATGTAGGGCAACAATGGTGAAGTCCACAACAGCTGATAAAACATCTGCAGTCAGGGCAAACATGCAATGTTTGAAAGGAATGTAAATTATTTTTTAATTCAGAATTATTAATTATTAATAATTTGCAGTAGAAATTATATTCATTTATTTATTTTAAGAAAATAAATGAATGCTGAATACTGGAAAATAATCAAATGAGTAAGCTAAGAATGAACATATTTGTGTATCCCATAGGTTCATAGGTTCACAGGAGGTCACTAGGACAATGACCCTACGGCCCTTACAAGCCTCGTCAAGTTGAACTCTTGTTTCTGTAAGGGTCTAGAGATATGGTGTATGTTATAAGCAGATCTAAATCAGCTCCTAAGCTACTGTGCTTGCTAGTGGCAATCTTTCTGAACGACTTCCAGGAAAAGTTTATGTCTGGGTGGAAGGGGGTCCCAAGAACAGTAATTGTCACAGGAAGTTCATCTAAGTTAGTCATGCTAACCTATTGGTCGTACTTCAAATAGGAGCCCCACCCACCACTACAATTTTACAACATGCTTGTTCCTGAGAATCTCTTGTGGCCAATAACAGTGCTGTCCTGAGCAGCATCTCCTGTAGTATTACCCACACAGTTGATTACTTTAGCTGCTACTGAAAGCCCTTTAGATTAACTATGAAACGTAATGGTAGCCGCAAAGGCAAGATGTGAGACTGTTGTCATTATGCCAGAAATTATTTGGTGAACAAAAGAGTCCATTCTGCTTTCTGTCATCATGTTTGAAAGAGATTTGTGGCAGTTTCAAGCTCTCTATGTATGATTGTGGAGTAGAGAAATTTTATTTTGTAGGTACTGTGGAGTGTCATTCCAAGAAATCATAACATTGTTGCTCAGGTCTTTTATGCTGAGCAATGCATCAACATTTCTTGGACTTTGGATACTGGGATCCTGTTTTTGTATGGGTCATCTATAGCTGTGCCCTCATGATTCTGTGCCCCTATTACACAGCATAGTCTTGGCCAACAACAGTAAGAAGATGTCATACTATGCATTTTGAGGTGGGGGGGGGGGTAACAGTGTTTATAACTGTGCACTATGGTATGATATGAAAGATGCTGTCTTGTTTGTGGTGTCCCCATCTGTAAGCATCAATTACTAATTTATCTAAATAATGATGGTTAGGGACAGCATTTCTGCAATAAGTGATAACAAGGGAATTTAGGTATCTTAAGCTTAGATTTTTCTATAAGCATCCTGTTTATTTTTAATGTCTTTTATTTGATGTCCCTGTCTTTACCATCCTACATATATTTTAATCTGTATTTGCATTATTTTCTTTACTGTTTAAGAAAAGTGCATTTATTCACATAATATCCATTATGCATTATATATTTATGCACTATCTAATAAGCTTAATAAGCTGTGCAGTATACAGCTTCCATTAGATTGCACCTACTACCAGTGAAAGAGATTAACTGGTGTATTTATATTTGGGCACAGCTTCCATTAGACTGGGCCTGCTACCAGTGAAAGAGATTATTAACTGGAGTATTTATATTTGGACACAGCTTCCATTAGACTGGGCCTACTACCAGTGAAAGGGATTAACTGGTGTATTTATATTTGGACACAGCTTCCATTACACTGGACCTGCTACCAGTGAAAGAGATTATTAACTGGTGTATTTATATTTGGACACAGCTTCCATTGGACTTGGCCTACTACCAGTGAAAGGGATTTATTGGTGTATTGATATTTGGCTTAATAACCAGAGCAGCAAGTAATTGAAAGTCTCTGGCTGCGACAGAGGAGTGGGAAAGTGACATGGGCTTGCTTGGCAAAAGACTCTACCCTGTAAATGGCCTGTGTGCAGTCTAGTCTGGATGTGCAAGTTGGAAGCCCATACCCAGGAGAGCAGTGAATATTCCTTTTATGTTTTGGGGATCAGATAGTATTTTTGATAATTAATTATTGAAATAGACTCCTGTGCTCTTTATTGCTATTACTTCACCCTTGGTTACAGGAGTCACAGTGGTGCAGTGGTGTCATCCTCTGTAGTAATAATAATAATAATAATAATAATAACAATATACTAACAGGTCTATTACTTTCAAAAATGAGTTGGAGTTAATCAGTATGCCAGCTAATAGACACAGATAAAATAATCCCTGTGAGCATCATACAAAAATACTCTTCCAGGATCTGACTGAAAATGGCAATTATATAGTAAAATAATGCACAGCTGCAATCCTTTAGTTACCTCATAAATTATTTATCTAGTAACTAATACTGATTTTATGACATGCTTTGGTAAATCACTGTTATGTAGACAGTGTATGTTGAAATATGAGAGCATTAAAGCACTTTGCAATTTGCATTCAAATGGAAGCTAATATTAATAATAGTTTTTCCCTATCACCATACCTTGGGGCATAGCTCCTAACTCCTTAAATGAAGTTCCTTCATTCCCATATGCTGTGTAAATATGTTCTATACAACTCAATGAAACAGAGTCTCCTTCATTAGGTGTGAAATATTTCTGTGTTTTGGCAGAGGTAAGGTGTTAGTTAAACATTTAGTTGATGTCTAGATCATCTACTCAGGGTGGGAAAGATGGGCTTCTGTTACAGCCACAATTTACCCTTCGTCTGAATGGGCATATACTCCATACACAATTTATACACTTTCATGACCAATGAAGTTTGAAGCTACTCTCACTCTCCATAGGTGTAGTGTAAGTACAACCTATACAATTCTGCTTTTTTTTGTAAATAGGCTGACTTTTGGTCTGGACTAGGAAATAATGCATTAGCAAGAAACTCCACCATGTCCTGTCTCCAAAGAATGTCACTCAGTCTTTCTCCAGATAGGTTGGCCCACATATATCCTGCTAATCAAGCACAGCTCCCCAGCACAGTGACTAGATGCTCCCTTTGTATGCTGTCTTTAAGTACCTTGAAAACCATTTTAAAGTCCCCATAAGTACAGCCACATTATCTCCCATTTTCCACAGCGCTGGCTTAAAGCAGCATATCAATATTACTATTTCTTCGAAGAAGTAGTTTTAATGCACATCATCTGCATGTGGTAAATGATTCTTCTTTTTATGCAGCCTTTGGTTCAAAATTGGTTTTGAAGAGGTGTAAGAAATTTGTGTATCCTGAAAATAACCATGGCATTCTCTTTTGACAGTCAGTGATTAACTGACTATGCTTAGATGCTCTCCTTATATGCAGACTTGCATACAGAATTACTACACTGTTTACAGGAATGCTTATTTCTGCAGCTTTCAAAATTTTATAATGTGCAATGCATTGTGGTGACCATACACAAAACAATGGTCCTGCCTATCAGCATGACTGCTTATGTCTTGATTCATTCATTTTTTAAGGCTTCTGGACATGACACAAGTAGAATGATTTAACATGCTAACACCGCTAATTGTACTTAGTATAGTACTACCTGCTCTGTACAGACCACTGCACTCGTTATTACTGTTCTGCTGCATTGACCTTATAACAAAGCATTCCTATTACCTGGCTCAAGACTGAACAAATCAATTGGGATCAGTCCACTTAATTAACAAGCAAGTAGTCAAATAAACTACAGTGCAGCCTGCAAGAAACACTCTTGTTTCTGTGGAAAGGAGTTAATTATTTGATAAGTTATATGCTTGTGACTCAATAATATGTTTTAGGTTACTCTAACTATATACTCATTCGTCCAGTTTACAAACTGTACAGACCTGAAACCTTCTGTCTTGATCTAAGTTGTAAAAGATTGTTTCAGTCTCTCTGGCTTGTTATGGTTTCAGTCATTTCTAAGAACAGTAATCTATCAACATAACCCACCGAGAAAGTGAGTAAATAAAACTACTTAACTACATAAGATACTTTAACTAATAAAATGCAAAACAAGACTGAGAGAATGTGCATATATATGTCCATATATGTACTGCACTTGTATCAACCCCATTACTAAGAACCCTTCTTATTCTAAATTGTATCCCATTTATAAGTTACAATCCTGATTTAATCATACATAATGGTATAATAGTACTGATCTTATAATATCCCCATTACTAATTCCCCACTTCATGCAGTTAAATCGAACAAATATAATTAAATAATCAAACTTTTACAACAGTGGTGCCCTGGTTATGGGTCTGTAGTGAATCTGATTGGATAAAATATGTATTTGTCTTAGCTGCCTGCGCTCTAATATAACAGCGGGAATATATACATACTGTAAAAATCTACAGAATGCTCTTTTGATGTGTTAGCTAGATAAGCTGTATATACAACATTCTATAGATGTGCCTGAGGGTTTGCTATCAAAATGTTGAACCTCACAATCTTTTTTCATCAATCAATCAAATTGTTATGTTGAATTTGGTAATGCGGTTTTATAACAATGTCGAAAATTATCATCGCGAAGGTCAACATTCGCAAATATTCAGAATTTCCTTAGCTATGAATAGATGATGCCAGACCCTCTGGCTGTTGTAGTGAAAATGCCATGGGAATTGTATAAAGGTAACATTGAGGCTAGAGCAGGGGTGACAGCACATATGAAACCTAGCAGATTACTTCTATTTTACAGAACGTGCACACGTGCGAGCACCTACACACACACACACACACACACACACACAAACACACACACACACAAACATCTACATGCTTTGATGGTTTTGCAGGGGGAAAACCCCCTGCAAATTATATGCACCAACTCCGAGATCGCCATACAGTGATGAAAAGGGTAAACCTCCCGATCCTCACTGTACTGTGATCTCCATTCACAACGCCAAACTCTTATTAGTAAACTTCAGTTCGGCATTACGAAAATTTACAACTATGCATTCGACCAAATCATTTTCGCATAAGTACTGTTCAACATTATGATAGTAAACTGTGCCTTAGTTTATTATGCTGCAAGTACTACATTGTTATTGTACTTAACATGGTATCAGCTGTTAAGTTACATAAGCCTGAGTGTTACTGCATATTTGTACTGGCAACGTCTTCAGATGTATGTAATGTGGAGCTTTTTCCCTGGGTCACCACTGAAAAGTGGCTTTGCCCAGTGGGACTTTCCTGGTAAACAAA